>NC_055996.1:8204-10704 GCF_018446385.1 Zingiber officinale | reverse complement strand
AATAGCGTGAGCAAGCCAAAGATGAAAGGACTCAGAGGCGATACAATTGGCCGCGTGATGGCAAGGTGCCCATCAAAGCATCGGAGTACACAACAACTCACGTGCCGTCGCGAACATTCAGCCTGATGCGCATCGCCCAGACACACTCGACAAATACGAGTGCAAAAGGGGTCAAGAGCAATCCAAGCTAAAGCACCGCCGGGAGGGACAAGCCGACGGCACACGCAGCCATGGCGCGGCACGGGGGCAACCCCCGGTGCCAGGCATTTGGTTCAAACGGGCCGTTCAGATCGACCAACCTTACGGAGGGACAGCGAATGCACACACAACCATAGGCCACCGACACGAGGGCAACCCAAGATGTCGGGACATTTTGGTCATCGACCAACCTTGCGAAGGCACGAGGGGACCCGCATATCTAAAGAGTGGCAGGGGCAACCCGGTGCGAGCATATAACTCAAGGGCCATTGAGGTTGACAATTTTGTCAGCGACCAACCTGCGAAGGGCGGGACGGCGGAACCCGCATATCTATAGACCGGCACGGGGGCAGCAAAGGGCCGTTCGGTGACATTTTGCAAGCACCAACCATGCCGAGGACAAGCCGGGCGCATGCACCTATAAGCGAGGCGGCCCGTGCGGTCTAAAGGGGCCGTTCAGGTTGACATTTTTGCCAAGCACCAACCATGCCGAGGGACAAGCCGGCCAGGCGCATGCACCTATAGAGCGGCACGGCCGGTGCCGAGCATTTGGTTCAAAGGGCGTTCAGGTTGACATTTTTGCCAAGCACCAACCATGGCGAGGACGCGATGCACCTATAGGCGGGGCGGCCCGGTGCCGAGCATTTGGTTCAAAGGTCCGTTCGGATGACATTTTGCCAACCACCAACCATGCGGGGACAAGCGGGCGCATGCACCTATAGAGCGGAGGGGCGGCCCGTGCCGAGCATTTGGTTCAAAGGGCGTTCGGTTGACATTTTTGCCAAGCACCAACCATGCCGAGGACAAGCCGGCGCATGCACCTATAGGCGGCAGGCGGCCCGGTGCGGGCATTTGGTTCAAAGGGTTCGGGATGACATTTTTGCCAACCACCAACCATGCGGGACAAGCCGGCAGGCGCATGCAACCTATAAAGCGCGAGGCGGCCCGGTGCGGCATTTGGTTCAAGGGCGTTCGGTTGACATTTTTTGCCACCAACCATGCCGAGGGACAAGCCAGCGGGCGCCCACGGGGGCAGCCCGCCGTGCCAGGCATTTGGTTCAAAGGGTCCGTTCAGGATGACATTTTTTGCCAACCACCAACCATGCCGAGGGACAAGCCGGCGCATGCACCTATAAGCGGCACGGCCCGGTGCATTTGGTTCAAAGGGCGTTCAGTTGACATTTTGCCAAGCACCAACCATGCCGAGGACAAGCCGGGCGATGCACCTATAGGCGGCAGGCGGCCCGGTGCGAGCATTGGTTCAAAGGGCGTTCGAGTTGACATTTTTTATGGTGCCTCGCTGCGCCGAGTGCGCTCGCACCAACAGGTGCCCAGCTTCACCCGTCCGCTCTGCGCACCACCAGGCCACTGCCCCGCACCGCCAAGGCACTGGGTGCCCCCGTTTCCTGCACTGGGTGCGCCCGCTCTGCGCACCACCAAGGCACTGCACTGGGTGCCTCCGCTCTGCGCACCGCCAAGGCACTGGGTGCCCCGTTTCCTGCACTGGGTGCGCCCGCTCTGCGCACCACCATGGCACTGCACTGGGTGCCTCCGCCCTGCGCACCGCCAAGGCACTGGGTGCCTCCGTTTCCTGCACTGGGTGCGTCCGCTCTGCGCACCACCATGGCACTGCACTGGGTGCCTCCGCCCTGCGCCCGCTCTGCGCACCACCAAGGCACTGCACTGGGTGCCTCCGCTCTGCGCACCGCCAAGGCACTGGGTGCCTCCGTTTCCTGCACTGGGTGCGTCCGCTCTGCGCACCACCAAGGCACTGCACTGGGTGCCTCCGCCAAGGCACTGGGTGCCTCCGTTTCCTGCACTGGGTGCGTCCGCTCTGCGCACCACCATGGCACTGCACTGGGTGCCTCCGCTCTGCGCACCGCCAAGGCACTGGGTGCCCCGTTTCCTGCACTGGGTGCCCCGTTTTCTGCACTGGGTGCGTCCGCTCTGCGCACCACCATGGCACTGCACTGGGTGCGTCCGCTCTGCGCACCGGCAAGGCACTGGGTGCCCCGTTTCCTGCACTGGCGGCGTCCGGTCTGCGCACCACCATGGCACTGCACTGGGTGCCTCCGCTCTGCACCGCCAAGGCACTGGGTGCCCCGTTTCCTGCACTGGGCGCGTCCGCTCTGCGCACCACCATGGCACTGCACTGGGTGCCTCCGCTCTGCGCCCCGCCAAGGCACTGGGTGCCCGCGCTTTGCTGCAGGCACTGGGTGCCGTTTCCTGCACAGCACGCACTGGGCTCCCTGGCACTGCACTGGGTGCGTCCGCTCTGCGCACCACCATGGCACTGTTTTTT
>NC_055996.1:0-8146 GCF_018446385.1 Zingiber officinale | reverse complement strand
GTCCGCTCTGCGCACCACCATGGCACTGCACTGGGTGCCTCCGCCAAGGCACTGGGTGCCTCCGTTTCCTGCACTGGGTGCGTCCGCTCTGCACTGGGCACTGCACGCGCCTCCGCTCTACCACCATGGCACTGTGCCTCCTATTGTGGCACAGGGTGCCTCCACTTGTGGCACTGGGTGCCTCCACTCTGCCCACCATCATGGCACTGGGTACCTCCGAACCATTATGGCACTGAGTGTCTCCGAACCATCATGACACTATGTGCCTCTGAACCAACATGAACTAAGGCACAGGGTGCCTCTGCTTTGAGCACCATCATGGCACTGGGTGCCTCCACTCTATGCACCACCAAGGGATAGGGTCCCTCTGCTCTGCGCACTGCCAAGGCACTAGATGCCTCCGTTTTCAGAACCATCATGACACTGGGTGCCTCCGCTCTGCGCACCGCCAAGGCACTGGGTGCGTCCGCTCTGCGCACCACCAAGGCACTGGGTGCCCCGTTTCCTGCACTGGGTGCGTCCGCTCTGCGCACCACCATGGCACTGCACTGGGTGCCTCCGTTCTGCGCACCGCCAAGGCACTGGGTGCCTCCGTTTCCTGCACAGGGTGCGTCCGCACTGCGCACCACCATGGCACTGCACTGGGTGCCTCCGCTCTGCGCACCACCAAGGCACTGGGTGCCCCGTTTCCTGCACTGCGCACCACCAAGGCACTGGGTGCCTCCGTTTCCTGCATTGGGTGCGTCCGCTCTGCGCACCACCAAGGCACTGCACTGGGTGCCTCCGCTCTGCGCACCACCAAGGCACTGGGTGCCCCGTTTCCTGCACTGGGTGCCTCCGCTCTGCGCACCACCATGGCACTGCACTGGGTGCGGCCGCTCTGCGCACCGCCAAGGCACTGGGTGCCTCCATTTTCTGCACTGGGTGCGTCCGCTCTGCGCACCACCAAGGCACTACACTGGGTGCGCCCCCTCTGCGCACCACTAAGGCACTGGGTGCCTCTGCTCTGCACACCACTAAGGCAATGGGTGCCTAGCTCTGCGCACCATCGTGGCACTGGGTGCCTCTGTTTTCCGAACCGTCGTGGCAGTGGGTGCCTTCGCTTTTGCGCACCACCAAGGCACTGGGTGCCTCTGCGTGCCTCCATTTTCTACGCTGGGTGCGAACGCTCTGCGCACCACCAAGGCACTACACTGGGCAGCTCTATTTTTTGAATCATTGTGGCACTGGGTGCGTCCGCTTTTTGAACCATTGTGGCACTGGTTGCGTCCGCTTTCCGAACCATCTTTTGCACAGCGTGCCTCCGCTTTTCAAATCATTGTGGCCACAGGGTGGGTGCCTCCGGCTCTTTGATAGGGTGCAGTGCGAGATTGGACGCCCAAACCTCGTGGTTCGAAGTTGTAGGGCCTAAGGATGTTTGGGGGGGGGGGGGGGGCGAATCCGCACGACGAGAGGCTGGATCTCAGTGGATCGTGGCAGCAAGGCCACTCTACCGCTTACAATGCCCCGTCACTTATAAGTCGTCTGCAAAAGATTCTATCCGCCGTGACGCGGAGTTTAGATCATAGGCAACCGCTCGCGGTATGTCCACCACGATGGTTGCGACTAAGACGCAGGCCCGTGGGGGCGAATGCCCCTACGAAGGGTCAAGAAGCCAACGGCGGACAAAGGCACCACTTGCTAGCTAGGATTCTGACTTAGAGGCGTTCAGTCATTATCCGGCACACGGTAGCTTCGCGCCACTGGCTTTTCAACCAAGCGCGATGACCAATTGTGTGAATCAACGGTTCCTCTCGTACTAGGTTGAATTTCACATCGAGTAATGAGAGAATTAAACTTGCCTATTCTCACTTAAAGTGACAAAGAGCTGCAAGTTTTCTCTTACTTGGCATATCTTAATACGGTTACTAGGCTGAATTTCTAAAGCACACGTGATATCATGGAATGTTTGGACTGTAGCAGTTGCTGTCATGGCAAGGATGCACTGAACACTGAGCTTTCTTCGAAGTATAGATGATTTTAACCTCAAATATGAAGGCCTAAAGTTATGTGACCTGTTAGAACATAGGAATGATGAGTGAAGTATTGCAGTCCTAAAACTATGTATGAAGATATGGTGCATAGTTTGAAATCAAGAGTCCTAGGGATTGTAGCATATTAGTCAAATACTCACCATTCAGAAATGCAGTGAGCTTCATCAATGACTAGAACTGATATAGACAGTCCATCCACAAATAATGATAAGAATTCTGCATTTAGAAGTCTCTCAGGGGAGACAAAAAGCACCTATAAAATGTAAGTGTCCTAAACATTTAGCAACAGAGTTCCATAATGTTCACAATTCACATATCGCTATCAAGAAAATGGATAGAAAGAGGCATTCAATCAACAAAATCTACTGCTGGAATCTTCGTTAATCCATTCATCCGTCACTAATTAGATGACGAGGCATTTGGCTACCCTAAGAGAGTCATAGTTACTCCCGCCGTTTAGCGCTTGGTTGAATTTATTCACTTTGACATTCAGAGCACTGGGCGGAACTCACATTGCGTGAGCACCCGCCAGGCCCATCGCAATGCTTTCCTTTAATTACACAGTCGGATTCCCCTTCTCCGTACCAGTTCTGAGTTGACTGTTCGACGCCAGGAAGGTCCCCGGCCAATCCCGGTCCGTCCCCCAGCCAGCACGCGGCGACCCACTCTCGCCGCGAGAGCAGCTCGAGCAATCCACCGACAACCGCCGAGTTTGGGGCCGGGCCCCTCGTGCCCAGCGCTCAGAGCCGATCCTTTTCCCGGATATGCGGATCCATCTCGCCGAACTTCCCTTGCCTACATTGTTTCGTGGGCCGGAGGTCATTCACCTGGAGACTGATGCGGTTTAGGAGTCTACCGGCGCGTGGCGGCACGGTCCTCCGGTTTTCAAGGGTCGTCGGGCGCCGAGCGTCGCCGCACGACATTACGCACGCTCTTGACCACTCTACTCTACCTCCGGCTAGCCGTTTCTCTTGTGACCGTTAAGCGTGAAAAGATAACTCTTCTCGAGGCCCCGCCGACGTCTCTATTCCAAGCGCGCCGCCGACATGCCCGTCCGTGAATTTTCCGATTCCTTCGAGCACGCAGCGGTCGGCGCCCGACGGCTTCGTCCTTAGGATCGACTAACCCGTGTCCAACTGCTGTTCACACGGAACCTTTCCCCACTTCAGTCCTCAAAGTTCTCATTTGAGTATTTGCTACTACCACCAAGATCGCACTTGACCGCTGTCGCTCGCACCAGCATACAGTTTTCGGACACCAACGCCCGCCCTCCCCTCGCTACTCGCCCCGATGGTATAACGTGAGTCATGACGCTAAGCGCCATCCATTTTCGGGCTAGTTGATTCGGCGGGTGAGTTGTTACACACTCTTAGCGGATTTCAACTTCCATGACCACCGCCCTGGCATGTGTCGACCAACACCCTTTGTGGTATCTAGGTTGGCCACAATTGGGCACCGTAACCCCGACTTCCTGTTCATCCCGCATCGCCAGATTACGCAAAAATGGCCCACTTGGAGCTCACGATTCCTCGGACGAAGCTCAACGGAGCTGCGCCGTCCTACCTATTTAAAGTTTGATAATAGGTCGAGGGCGTTGCGCCCCCGATGCCTCTAATCATTAGCTTTACCCGATAGAACTCGCATGCGCTCGAGCCGCCTATTCATCCTGAGGGAAACCGGAGGAACCGACTACTAGATGGTTCGATTAGTCTTTCGCCCCTATACCCAAGTCCGACGATTTGCACGTCAATATCGCTCGGGCCTCCACTAGAGTTTCCTCTAGCTTCGCCTCGCTCGCAGCATAGTTCACCATCTTCGGGTCCCGACAGCGTATGCTCCAAAGCAACCCTTCATGTAAGACGGGTCGCCGGATCGCGCCCCGTAGAGAAGGCTCCCGCCAATCGCTTCCTTTGCCGTCGAGTTTCCGAACTCACCGATCGCCGATGTCGACTCTTGGTCCGTGTTTCAGACGGGTCGAATGAGAACCCATCGGCCGATACCTTGCCATAGAAGGTGCACGGTGGAGCATCAATGGCGCTATCGCGCATCCTCGATCATACTGGCGATATGTCACGGGCGCATGATGTACCGGGCTTGGACCGCCAACAAGCAGCTCGCAGTCCGTGTCCCAAGCCGAAGCAACGGACCGGCTAGAGGCGTTCCGATCCGTGGAGCACTCGTCTTCCAATCCGCTTTCCTCGCGGCAATTTCAAGTACTCTTTGACTCTCTTTTCACAGTCCTTTTCCTCTTTCCCTCGCGGTACTTGTTCGCCATCGGTCTCTCGCCAATATTTAGGTTTGGGCGAAATTTATCGCCTAAGTGGGGCAGCATTCCCCAACCCGACTCGACGACGGTGCCTCGTCATGCGGCATGGTCAGCGGGCCGACGGGCTCTCACCCTCCCGGCACCCCATTCCAGGACTTGGGCAGATCCGTCATTGAGACACTTCTCAGACTACAACCGGACGGATTCAACCATAAATTCTCTCAGGGCGATCCTTGTTCACCTGGCCACACTAGGGAATCCTCGTAAGTTTCTCCTCCTCCGCTTATTTATATGCTTAAATCCCGACGGGTGGCCTCACTGACTTGGGGCCAGAGTTGATGGCGGGCGACGCGCGCTTTCATTCGCGCAGCTGCTTGCGCCGCGGTCTCTTGAGGAATTCAGTCAATTGCAGCGAGGGACGGCGCATTCCCGCCACGGCGACCAACACCCGTCGTGCCCCGCCGACACTTTACTTTTACCGCTCTTGACCGGCTGTGCTGCCAGGGGCGGTTCAAGCGCTCCATGCCGGCCAGGCCAGGCATGGAGCGGCGGGCTACGATGCCATGACACCTAAGCGGGCGTGGCCCTCGGCCACAAGGCTCCTGCACAACTTGCGTTCAAAGACTCAATGGTTCATTTAGATTACGCAATTCACACCAAGTATCGCATTTCACTACGTTCTTCGTCGATGCAAGAGCCGAGATATCCATCGCCGAGTCGTTTGATTGATTGATTGAGGAATCTCGACGATCGGGCTCCCTCGCGCGATGAGGGGCCCTCCGCCCGAGTTCGTTGTTCCTTAGTGCCGACGCATCGGCTTGATCAATCGCCCACCCACGTGGCGTGGGGTGGGCGAAGAGAGTGACTTACATTCACGCGTTCCAACCATCCGTCATTCTTATATGCTCTCTCGGCAATGATCCTTCCGCGGGTTCACCTCGGAAACCTTGTTACTGACTTCTCCTTCCTCTAAATGATAAGGTTCAATGGACTTCTCAAGGCGTCGCTGGTGTGCGAACCACCCGTCCCCGATCCGAACACTTCACCGGACCATTCAACCGGTGGAGCCGGCTTCATGTGTGTACAAAGGGCGTGGGGCGTAGTCACGCGAAATGATGACCGCGCTACTAGGAATTCCTCGTCAAGACCAACAAGTGTAATGATCTATCCCCATCAATGAAATTTGTTAAGATTACACAAGCATGTCGGCAAAGGCAAAAAACTCATAGAATAAATCAGAAAAGAGAGCGTGCGGCAC
This sequence comes from Zingiber officinale, assembly GCF_018446385.1. Classification (NCBI taxonomy): domain Eukaryota; kingdom Viridiplantae; phylum Streptophyta; class Magnoliopsida; order Zingiberales; family Zingiberaceae; genus Zingiber; species Zingiber officinale. Next base: position 2,589 of record NC_055996.1, on the reverse strand, counting down.
AGAACATCTAAGGGCATCACAGACCTGTTATTGCCTCAAACTACCGTGACCTACACGGCCATAGTCCCTCTAAGAAGCGGCCAACTGTAGAGGATAAACTTCTAACTACCTTGTATGGTTTGACATTCAGTTTGGGAGACTTTACCTCCCAAATCAGATTTTATACATATGTACCTATTTCCGTGAAAGAGCTCTCAGTCTGTCAATCTTTGCTATATCTGAACCTGGTAAGTTTCCCCGTGTTGAGTCAAATTAAGCTGCAGGTTCCACTCCTAATGGTGCCTTTCTGACAATTCCTTTAAGTTTCAGTTTTGCGACCATACTCCCCCTGGAACCCAAAGACTTTGATTTCTCATAAGGTGTCGGTGGAGTCCTAAGAGCAACATCCACCGATCCTTGGTCGGCATTATTTATGGTCGAGACTAGGATGATATCTGATCATCTTCGAGCCTCCAACTTTCGTTCTTGATTAATGAAAACATCTTTAGCAAATGCTTTCGCAGTGGTTCATCTTTCATAAATCCAAGAATTCACCTCTAACTATGAAATATGAATGCCCCCAACTATCCCTCTTAATCATTACTCCAATCCCCAAGGCCAACACAATAGGAATAAAATTCTGTGATGTTATCCCATGATAATGTATCTATAGCTTGAGCTTGCTTTAAGCACTTTAATTTTTTTTCAAAATAACAGTGCCATAGGCACGACCCGACTAACTAAGGCCAGACATGCATTATTAATAGAAGGGACGAGATGACCGATACACACAACAAGGTAGATCGATCAACTCAACCCAAGGTTTAACTACGAGTTTTTTAACTACAACAACTTAAGTAGCATGACGCCTTTTGGGTAGATCCTAAAAGCAAAACAATGAGAACTTAGGCCTAAAGTGGATATTGTTATGTCATATTGTCACTACCTGTACAGGATTGGGTAATTTGCGCGCCTGCTGCCTTCCTTGGATGTGGTAGCCGTTTCTCAGGCTCCCTCTCCGGAATCGAACCCTAATTCTCCGTTACCCGTCACCACCATGGTAGGCAACTATCCTACCATCGAAAGTTGATAGGGCAGAAATTTGAATGATGCATCGCCAGCACGAGGGCCGGTGCGATCCGTCGAGTTACCATGAATCATCGGAACAACGGGCAAAGCCCGCATCAACCTTTTATCTAATAAATGCATCCCTCCCAAAGGTCGGGGTTTGTTGCACGTATTAGCTCTAGAATTACTACGGTTATCCGAGTAGGGGTATACTATCAAACAAACTATAACTGATTTAATGAGACATTCGCAGGTTCACAATCAATCAATTCATACTTACAGACAAGCATAGGACGACGGGCGGGATCAACCAGGCAACATATGTGCCGAAAATAGAGCCCATCACGACGATGGCCGCCCACGAGGCGAGCCAAAGTGCGAGGGGGCTTAACTTTTACCGAAGGGACCAACCGATTTCAACGTCCGAGCCCGAGGGCAAAACGAGAATCGCATAGACGGCACCCGAGAGCGTTCGAGAGATCACGTGGTCAGAAGACCCCGACGGGATGAGTCAAGGACAACATCCGCTGAGAGAACACGGATCAAACGCATTTTCACGCCGAACTCCGTGAAGCGATCAAGGGAAAGTTATGTCCTAAAGTGCCTTTCGAAGCAAGACACATAGCACACACCCGCACCACGAAAAAAATAGCGAGCAAGCCAAAGATGAAAGGACTCGGAGGCGATACATTAGTAGCGGATGGCAGTGCCGTAAAGCATCGAGATTAACAACTCACGTGTTGCCGCGAACATTTACCGATGCTATCGCATACACTCGACAAATATGAAAGGGGCACAGAGCAATCCAAGCTAAAAGCACCACGAAAGTACCTAAACGGTGCTGTCCCGTGAGGGCACCAACCAAACGGAGGGACAAGCCGACGACACGCAGCCCATGGCGCGACGGGCAACCCCTGCGTCGAACGATGGTTGTTCTGGGGCCGCTGAGATCGACCAACCTTACTGAGGGATGTTTCAAAATGCAAACACAACCATAGACCGACCGGACGAGGCAACCCAAGATGTCGGACATTTTTGGTCATCGACCAACTCATGTATGACTAAGGCCATTTTAACCCCAAGATATATCTAAAGAGTGGCACGGGCACCCCAGCATATGGCTCAGTACATTCAGTTGACAATTTTTTGTCAACGACCAACCTTATGTATGGGACGAGGTTAAATTTAACTCCGCATATCTATAGAGCGGCACAAGCAAAAATTTCGGCAAGGTGTATTTGGTTCAAACGGGCCGCTCAGTGACATTTTTTGCTACACCAACCATGCTAGGACACGATCATGATGTACCTATAGAGCGCAAGACGGGCACTTTGCCGGTGCATTTGTCCAAAGGGCTGCTCAGTTGACATTTTTGCTAAGCACCACGCCAGGGACAAGCCTATCAAGATGTACTCTAGATGGCACGGGCACTTCATGCTTATCGGTTCAAAGGCCAGTTTGTAGATGACATTTGCCAACCACCAACCACATGCCAAGGATGTTGATTATGATGCACCTATAGAGAAGACGGGGCAAAATTTT
>NC_055995.1:140617475-140797475 GCF_018446385.1 Zingiber officinale | reverse complement strand
CTGCAAATATTTGAGGCAGCATGATGAATTGAATTGATGCAATTATTGAATTCTTGGATTAATTGACGCAACATACTTCAATTAACTAATTGAAATTAATTGTAGTGAAATAAAATCGAATAAAATATTAAAAATATAGGGAAAAAACAGAATACAAGTTAATAAAAAAATAAAATGGAGACAAACCGCAAGAGGTAAAGAAAAAGAAAAAACAAAATATAACCCAAATCAAATTATTCGAATCTGAGGGAAAAATATAAATCGGATCGAATCTGAATGGTCGCTAAGAAGAATAATGTTTAATGATAATTTTAATTTTTTTTAATCGGACATTAAGAAAGCCGTTATTACAATTGATTTATATATTTTTTTAGTATTTTTTTCCCTCGTCCTGTCCCGTCTTTGCTTTACTTTGCGACAACAATGGGTGTTGTCAAGATTGAAGGGAGGAGGAAACAGATGTGATGGGACGTGACATCTCAATGATAAATCATGCACGATAATTGAGAGGAATGAATAAAGTAGAGGGTAAGCAATTTTTCTTGCCTCGGTGAGCGCGAATGACACTCGACACAGCCGTCACCGGTTGCTGTGGTTTTTGAAATTTTTTGATTATATATTTTAGTCCTCGTTTAGGGTCAGTGGCCACTGTGTCGTATGATCATGACCACTATGATATCATTGGAAAAATCATTGAACAAAAGATAAGGCCGCTTATCCACCAATCTCCTTTTATTATCCATCCAAATCCTTTGACCCAAAAAATACTCGTCCTAGCGTTTCACCAATCACTCACCCCTTGCAGCAGCAAAAGATCCGGCGGCCATCTACCCCTTCCTCCTCCGGCGGCCATCCACCCCTTCCTCCGGCGGTAGATTGAGGGAACTCGAGATCGGATTCGGATTCGGAATTCGGACAGTGCCCCCATCCGAATTTTGGACCCGACCGACCCCAAGCCAGCATTTCGGAATAGCTCAGCTTCCCCAGTCGCTCAACTCCTTCCTCGACTAACCTCCTCTTCGTGCGTAGGGAAGGAGAATCAAACCTTAAACCCAGAATGAAGAAGGAACCACAACAACCTCTGGAGGAGCTGGGTTTCCCTATCCCCTTCTCCGACATCCTCCATCCCTCCCCTCCCTTTGCATATGGGAAGGACATTCCTATCTGAGAACGTTAGATATGCGAATAAAGAATATAGTGTCGGTGGTCACATGTTTTCAGTGTTTTCAACGTTTACAGAGACTAAGATTAACTTCAATATTGAATTTCAAAGAAACGATGAACAATAAAAGTATGGTATTTCTAAATTGTAAAGCATTTCAACCAAATACCAAACATAAGTAATGATTAAAAGAAATTAAAAGTTACCTGATAGATGACTGATTTATAAAAATATTGAGAACGGAGCTTTATCAACATAAGAAAGAACCATACATGGGTAAAAGGGAGGGGAAAGAGAAGAATGGAGCGACTATGCTGGTTTTTGCTTGCATCTACCTTTCTATTTATGGACAAGCGAACGAAAACATGAGTATCACGTGAATCGGCGCTAAGAAAAAATGCGGCTCAAATTTGAAATAAAGTGGCTTAAGATTTTTGATCTGACAACCCCTCGGTAGATTGCATAGTTGCGTCCATCAGACGTTATTGTACCGTTATACGCTATCGCACCGTTATACGCTACTGCACCAAGTCGTTGACATAACGTCAACCTACATCGTCGCGTGAATCGGCGCTAAGAAAAAATGCGGCTCAAATTTGAAATAAAGCCGCTTAAGATTTTTGATCTGACAACGCCTCGGTAGATTACGTAGTCGCGTGCATCAGACGGTGTTGTACCGTTATATGCTACCGCACCGTTATATACTACTGCACCAAGTCATTGACATAACATCACTATACTCTACGAATCGAAATTAGTGTATTTATAGACGTGGAATTTTTATATAATCTCCTCTATTTTGTCTATGATCTCATTTATTGTCACGATCATTTTATAAATAATAATAATTAATAAATAAATAAAAACTTTATATATCCTTTATGGAAAAAATTATCTTTCAAATATTTTTTTTAGGTCTCATATGTTTTTAAATATATATTATTATCTTTCATTCATATTCTATATTATATATAATTAAATTTGTATAAAATTTAATTTCATAAATTGTTAATTTAAATAACATTAATAAGTAAAAAAAAAGTTAGTACTTTGAAATAACATTAATAATTTAAAAAAAGTTAGTATTTTTATTATAATTAATAAATTGTATTTTTATTAATTATAACTATAACGTATTTATTATCATCATACTAATGAACTACATATCACTCATTTTCTATAATTATATTGTGTAAAATAATACATGTATATATAATGTCTTTTAAATTATCTCTATATCAAAATTATCCTGAACCTCTAATCATTGTTCATCGAGATTGGAACACCCCGATGCCCATTCTACATCCTTTCTCGCTATCTCTTGTCGTCCCTTAAAAATTTTTCTCTTAGGATCCTTGGAGTATGGAAAGCTCTTGACAAAAGTTAATCCATTTTTGATAAATCTCATCAGTCAAATAGTGTCCTTCTGTATATTTTGTATTACTAACCATAAAATTAACCTCATGTGTATTTTCTTGTAAGATGTTATTGAATAATCATAATTTGTTAAGTACGTTGATATCATTAACCACTCTGTAATCCCAAAAAAGTATATCACATCTATAAATCTGTAGATGTGACTATTTGAAGTACAATTATTGGACATCATGATCTCTCTGAGTAAACTGACATTTCCAAGTAACGAGATAATTTTTTCACTATTTATGCATCCAATTAATACTACCCAACATGCTAGGGATGTCGTGTTTCTGCTCATGTATTTCAAGCAACATTGGGATTTCTCAAATATTAGGTCCAAAATACTTTATTTATATGTCAACAAGAGTTCATAACCATTGAAAGATAGTTGTTTTAGTAATTTGTAGGTGCTCATTATAATAATCAACATGAACTCTATATGTCAACTGACAAATAGTCATCGTGCATTTTTTAAATGACAATAAATCATTTTTTTCTCGTCGCATTAACTTTCCATTGAAAAAATTCTCAATCATTTTTATATCAACTATATGAAAGATTAGTCCTCTTTGCATTCGAAGTCAACATCAGAATATATCATTAGTATATATTGACTTATCAGAAAAGTAATCATTGAAAAAATGAGCAATTCGACTTCACGATCTCAATTCAAATATCTTCCTCTTTGTATTCTATTGGAAGAATTTTAAGTTATCTGATGTATCGTTTGTTATTGTTTATATAACCGAAACATTCTTTATTCATCTATATCTTTTATATTTTCCATCAATTCATTTCACTTGAATTTAAGGAGCATAAATCGATTTGGATTTTCAGCCATTTGAAATAAATCAGATATTTCCATAGTTGAAAGACAATGAAGATTAGGAAAATATTAAGAATAATGAAAGGTTTTGAGAATATATTTATAGATAATCCTTTAAATAAAAAAACTTTTGATGGTTGAACAACCATAAAAAAAAAATAGTAATGGTTCCATGGCTAAAAATTAACTTTCATTTTTTTATTATTTTATTTTTTTAAAATAAAAATAAAAAATATTTAATAAAAAAAATTAATACACGCCTCCATGAGCCGCTTCCTCAAAATTAACAAAGGAACTCTCTCCACTATGGCAGGGAGCTCCGGTGCATCCTAGTTAATCATTTTTATCCTTAGGATTATACTACAGTGAAAGACATTCAATTGTCACCTAGACATTAACGATTTGATTCTCATTAACAACGTATTTATAAGAATTTTTTTCTCCAAATAAATTATATAATCAAGAGACACTGGATTTCTGAGCCACCCTTCATAATTTATCCTCATGGATGATGGGAAACTACATTACATTAGTTTTTTTTTTACTTAATTTGTATAATTTATTTTCATAATTAAAATGTTAAATATATTTAATAATTAAATAAAAAAACAAACCAATTCATTTTTAAAATTTTAAAAGTTCAAAAATTTTAGTAATAAATTATAAACCTCAGCTTATGTCGTTTATAAGATTTCAAAATCAATTCCTTGCCATATTTTTTAATCCAATTCGTGATTATTCAAATAGTAATATTATAATTATATTTAATATACATTTATAATTATTCTATGTAAAATGTATCATTTATTAATTTTTAAAATTACAATTAAAACAATAAATCATAAATTTATCATTGCATCCCTTAATCTTATAAAATTGGCAAATAAAATTAACTATTAGATGTGTAAATACAATAAAATTGTAAATATTTTTCACAAATAAAATTTGATTAATATAATTTTTAAATTAAATCGTAATATGACATGATAAGCTGTACAGACAGTACCGTCCCCCTCTCCGTCTCCTCCCCCATCCCCTTTCTCTAGGATAATTGATCGAAATAATTCTTCCATGGGCAAAGTATCTTGGAAAAGACACCACTAACATATAAAAATCTGACTTAATCTCCAGAAACTCTCTTAATATTTTATCACGCAGTGCCTGTTTTAAATGTGTCAAGATTACCGGTGAATTCAAGGTTTGTTTGTGAATAAGTTGGGTAGAAATTTAATTTTCTTAATTTAATATAAATAATATTAATTAAATAAATAAATTTAAATATATATTTATTTAGCTGGTTAAAGTTTATAAATAAAATAATTTTTATGAATAATATTTATTAATAAAATTATTTTCAACTCATTAATAAATAAAATAAAATTTTAAATAAATAAACATGTTTAAATTATCAAATCTAATAACCAATCAAATAAATAAAAATTTTAAAACAATCAAATAAATTTAACTTAAAACTTGATAATATTTAAATGAATTAAGTTTCAGCCAAACTTGAATTAAAAATTTAATAATATCTAAATGAAGTAAGTTCAAGTCAAACTCAAATTCATCAAAAATAAATCAAATCAAGCTTATATAACTATTTTAAATGTTTGATTTATTTTAGATTCAATTTAACTTGACTTAATTACCTTATCAAATAAATTTAAATATTCTAAAGCTAAGCTCAACTTGACTTATTTAGATATCCCTGATGCTTTTAGATACCATATTTTAATAAATACAAATTTAAAATGATAACAGGTAATTTATTGATAAATTTTATTTTTAAATTTTAAGTTTATTTGCAATGTAAATTTTAAATACATTGATATATTTAAATTAATTTTCAAATTTTATACAGGACAATTATATATTATCAGCTATTTTATGATAGATTAAAAAAGTAATTAGCCAAAAACTTATTTTAAAATAATTATTTTAAAATTTTAAAGTTAGTTTGTAATATCTACCATTGCCCACTCATTCAATAATATTCAACAAATTATTTTTTGCTGATAATTTAAAAGATTAAAATTATTCCGAATCACTCAATAACTGATAGCACATATTTCTTTATATTTGATGGTACTTTACACCTTTAGATCGTGATGTAATCCAACTCGCAAAGGCTGAATGAATTCAGGCTACAATCCTATGGGTTGTCTGATCGAATCCAAAGTTTGTCAACTTAATGAGTTAAAACTGTTTGTGTGGCATCTCCCTGGATTGCGAGATAAATATTTTAGAAAATTTGTTTTGTACTTTTAAATTTTATGAGCAATGTTCTAAAAGGTGACATCTAGGACCATCAAAGCGCTAGCTCAAGGTGATGTTAGTAGGCATCGTCACATTAGGCGGCCACCCAAGCGGTTAGGCACGGGGTGTCAAATTTTTTTTTTTTTTTTTAAAAAATTGTCGAATCAATTGACCAATCGGTTGAATACTTCTAAGCGATTGGGACTTTGTCTGCAACCTTGCAATCCAACAATCCCCCATCAAAAGGATAAATTATATTCGATGGAAGACGCCTTCAAACTGCGGATAATATTTTTCAAGGATTATAAAAAGAGCTCTGGAGGTAGAAAATATTCAACAACTTTTATATTCATTTCCTAATATATTTCTGAGTGTTCAACAAGTGTAAGAGACTTCTCCGCATTCAACGAAGGAGACTTTATAGTGTTTTCATTTGTCTTGGATTAACAACCACCTAGATTGTAACTAAATAATTATTCTACCTCTTTTATTTTTAGTTGTTAAATTAATTTATTATAATCGTGCTACTAATCTGAGTTGAAAGATCGGGAAAGGATTATTTTTATTTTACAGATAATTCACCCCCTTATGTCAGCCTACCTATGCCAACAAGTGGTATTAGAGTCCAACCACTTTAGAAGGACTAACCGCCAACTAAAGTACAAAACAATGGTTAAACCCAGCATTTACCTATCTAATTTCGAGGGGGCGTTCACGATATAGAAGAAACACATGGAGGTATATTTTTAAACTGATTTTGAATTACTTTTAATAATTAAATATAGTTTTGTAGCCCCATAGACCAACAATGAGCTAAAAAGGAGGAATACTAATGGACAAAATAAACAAGCAGACTTTGTAGAGAATGAACGAGCAGAGTTCCACCTATTGAGCGTACTTCCACCCTAGGAAGTCAGTCGAATCAAAACTTACGAATCAGCAAAAGATCTTTGGGAGAAGTTCTTAGAGCTACATGAAGGAACGTCCGAGGCAAAGCTCACGAGATGAGACTTGCTCTGGAACCAAATCAACAACCTCCGGATGGAAGAAGGCGAATCGGTTGCTTATCTACATGGAAGAATCAAGGAGGTAGTCACCGGATTAACGAACCTCGGAGAAATGGTAACTAATCGGGATTAAAGGTATGCTTTAAATGTGTTCCCGAGAATACCGTAATGAACATCTATAGTAGACTCCTATTATATCTCTAAAGACATTAAGTTAAGTACACTAGAAAATCTTTTTTTCTACTTTCAAATTACATGAGTCTCGTGCATAACAAAGAAAGAGACCAAATTAAAACCTAGCACTGCAAGTCCAGAAGAATGAACTAGATTCAGACTTAACGATTAACAAATACGAAACAACCTTCATGGTAAGAAAATTCTCTAAGTTTTTTAAATCTAACAAATTTATCATGTCACTGGTCAAGAAGTTTGTTCCAGAAAAACGAAAAGTAAGATGATATAATTGTCAAGAAGAACAACACATCAAGGATGACTACCCAAAACTGAAAAAGAAGGAGAAAAACAAAGGGCCAAGCAAACCAAAGTACAAAAATCTGAAGACGGCGTGAGATGAGTCATCATCAGAGTCCGAATTGGAGGAGTATGTCAGACTATCACTCATGACAAAGTCACCAAGAGGAGAGTATCAATGAAGGGGAAGCAACATTTGAGGAAAATAATAGCGAAGGGAGAGCATCTAACTTCGAATATGATATGCTAAGTGAAGTATGTCTTCTACCTCCTGATCAACTTTATTCTGGAATAACATTAATGACTAAATCTTTATGTAAACTAAAATTTAAGAATAATAATTTATAGAAGGAAAATGTTAATTTGAAAAGAAAATTAACAAATGCATGTCCATTAAAATTGTTTGATAAACTTTAAAATGAAAATGATAAATTAAAATAACTTATAGAATCTTTGAAAAATGACTATACATGTTCAACTTCAAAAGATTTATAAAATTTTAGAAATTAAAGATGACTCAATTAGTATATCAGGAACCATAGGGGTTAAATTTGAAAATTTCCTAGAAATTATGTTCCACTAAAATTACTAATTAATCCAGCAGGAAATAATTTATATTAGATCCTCAAATCATGCTTAGTATAATTTAAATTTATCTTATACATACTTTAAAATTTAATATATTTTTCCACATTATTTAAACAAATTATTTAAATGTCTACTATTCATATTTGGAGTTTGAAATTTTTATCATGATTTGATCAACAAACAAAAAAAAAATTAATTTTTTTTTATGATTAACTTATTTTCTATGAATTTATTAACAAAAATGATATTTTAAAAATTAATAATATTTTGTGTAGATTTATTTTTAAAAACCTTTATTTTCTGTGACAAAACATGATTTCTCCTATTATAATATTTTTTAAATATATTTTTCAAAATTTAGTTGAATTATTATAAATTATTTTCTTAAAAATTAGTTTTTAATATTAAAAATTTAAGAATATAGAAATCCGAGAACTTTAGGGTTTTTTAGACCCTAAACCCCTAAATCCTAAACCCTAAACTTTAAAATCCTAAATCCTCTTCGCTTGGATGATTTGGAGGAGAAAGGAAAAGAGGCGAGGGCGGGAACGGAGAAACCCCTAACGAGAAGACGACAGAACTTGAGAGAAGGTGAGCCGATATCCTACTTGGCAACAAATTCAAAACTAAGACCCATTAGCTAGGGCCCACACACTTTTAAAAAAGTTGGTAACCTTTCGGGTACCGACAATGGTTTATGCAATTATTTCTAAACCAAAAGAATGGGTATCATCGGGAAAAATGTCAAAATGGCCCCCGAAAATTTATTTATTATTCGAATTATTGGTAAACTTCCAAAGCCATTTCAAAATTTACCAAATAGTATTCTTCAATTTCAAGTTTGATCGCGACTGTGAACTTGCTGTTTGTGTTATGCATGTGAAATTTGGTGGCCATCTAGCAAACAACACACTAATGTAAAATGAATTTTGAAGAGTAATTTTTTTTTTCAAAATAGAAGTTTTTTTTTTTTTTTTTTTTTTTTTTTTTTTTTTTTTTTTTTTAGAGAAATAGGTATACATGCATAAAAATTGATTTGAAAGGTAAAAGTGATGATACTGAATGTCAAAACAGTACAAGATAGCTAGCTAGGAGTTCTTCTTCTAGGTAAACTCCTTGATCAACACTCGCATGCACTTAAAAATCATCACATCATTATGCATCGCATGGGCACAATCCATGCATTGTGATGTATCATATTACAAGTATAAAACACATTTAAAACCAGCTAAAAACAGTCCCAAAACATCACACAAGTAATTCAATCACAAAGGTAAAGGTGTAAGTATCCATCAAGCAAAATTTGATTTGGTAAAGAAAAAAATTGAAGATATGTGATTAAAAATGAAGCAATAAAATAAAGAAAAAACATAGACAAACAAAATATTGATGCATGTATTTTTTTTCCTATTAAATTATTTATTAGTATAAGTCATTTTCTTAAAACAAAAGAAAGAAAATATAGTTGAGAATTAAAATATTTATTGCATACTTAGATAATTATATATTTTATTAAAATTTTGACTTAAGTTTTTACTAATTTTTAATCTCTCGCTAAATATTTAGTTAAATTATGCCATAATAAATCTCTATTTTGGAAAAATTCTAAGTGCCAATATCAAATTTAAATTCTGGTTTCACTTTAAACTAGATGAAAGTATTTTTATAATTTTATTTCCTTTTAAATATCTATGTTTTATGTAAAGTATTAATGTTATATATTTCAAATAAAATCAAAACTATATTTCTAGTTATTTTATATCACTTTTATTTTTTTCTTAATGGGATATATTTGAGCAGAAAAAATATTTAGAGAAATATTTACTTTAAATATCCTTAATGTGGTTACCTGAGTTAGGAGGGAGAAGTTGATTATAGACTAAGATGTTCCCTGTTCCATCGCATCTTCATTGACTCATTGTTCTAAAACGACGTGATTTATAGCAGACGGAGTAAAACATTAATAATTTACGTACGGATGTCATCGAGCTAGTTGTAAATGTGATGTAATTTATCAAATACGAAGTAGCCGAAACGTTAATCATCTACTCATGCTGCTGAGTTGTAAATGTGACGTGATTTATAGGTAGACGGAGTAGCCGAAACATTAATCATTTACTGTTGCTGTGTTTTAAATGTGAATTCATTTATCGGTGGATAGAGTAAATTATTTGGGGCTTGACGGGCAAACAGATCGAAAAAGTTGATAAACTTGACTACAGATTCTTTATCCTCCTTTGATCTGCATAAGTATTTTACTCTTTTTCTATCACTCTCGGGATAGCAGTAGCTAGGTGAGGAGGCGTTGAGAGAGCCTCTCTATTCAACAAAGACAAGTTCTATGGTGAGTCATTCAGTGGATTCGACTGAATTATTGATTCTCCTTGTCGTTTCAACTTTGTGATTATTTTTTCTTGATATTTTAAAGGGATTTGTTTGCTGTCATATTAAAGATAAAAGAAAAGGAACAAATCCTTTTAAAATATTAAGAAAAAATAATTACAAAATTAAAACGACGCATGTAGATCTAGGAGGATCAATAATTTAGTCGGATCTGTTAAACGTTTCACTGTAGAACTTTGCTTCGACGAATACAGAAGCTCTTTCACCGTTTCCTCACACATGCAGCTACTACTATCTCTAGAGTGGTAGAAAAAGAGAAATGTTTATGCAAATCAAATGAGGATAAATAATCACTTTGTAGTCAAGTTTATCAACATCTACTGTTTGGCAGTTTGTTGAGCAGCAGTCACAAGGGCGGAGCCAAGCTTCACGGTACCCGGGCTGTAGCCCGGGGGTTCCATCCAAATGTCACATTAATTTATCAATTATTACTTCATATTTTTTAATTTTTAAGTTAATTTATCCACTATTAGCCCAGGTATTATATCACCATCAGTTCATATCAGCCCCCAATATCAGCCCCGGGTATTTTTAGCCTGGGTAAAATGTGATTTCTAGCTCCGCCATTGGCAGCAGATGATTTACTCTGCCCGTCGATAAATAGTCACATTTAAAGCTCAGCAACAGTAAATGATTAATGTTTCAGCTATTCCATATGTTGATAAATCACGTCATATTTACAGTTCATTAGCATGAGTAGATGACTAATGTTTCAGCTAACCTATATTTAATAAATAACTTCTCATTTAGAACTGGCTCGACAACATCAGTAGATTATTAATGTTTTACTCCATCTGCTATAAATTGCATCATTTTAGAACAATGAGTCAATGAAGTTGTGATGGAACAGGGAGCATCTTAGTCTATAATCAGCTTCTTCCTCCCAACTTAGATAACCATAGTAAGGATATTTAAAGAAAATATTTCTTCACCTCAAATATATCCCATTTTAAAAAATAAGAGATATTAGAAATAACCGGAAATAAAGATTGCTTTGATGATTTATTTCCTTTATGTTTTTAAAAAATAAATCTGAGTTGCTAGGCATGTGGGTGGGAGGGATCACTTGCTGATGCGGTAGTTTATGTTAATTTTTTTTAAACCGTTGAATGTTGAATGTAAATATTGATAATTCATTTGATCTAATGTTGAATTTTTAGAGCATTAGACAGTGATCAATGGGAATATTATAACTGAAAAAAATCATATCAGGAGGGAGACTATATTAGGAGGAGGGAGACCATACCTAACCTTCTAATATGATCTCCCTCTTGGTATGATTTTTTCAGTTATGATATTATCATTGTCGTGCTAGAGTATATACTAAAAGTCTAGCTTTTGTATAAACATTTATTTAGAAATAAGAATCACATTGGTTAAGTATCTACATTTATATATACTGAGTGTAGTCGTTCAATTAATTTATATTATAGATAACACGGTGTGTGGTGTCACATACAGGAGATCGTGTTATCGGTTCTTTATAAATTATAAACAATAGCTCACGACTAAGATGGAAAAGAACAAACCATTGGAATAGTCATAGTGTAATTAGGTATTAGTTTATCTTGACTAATAAATTACACTAGTACACTCTAAGTGTATTGAGCAGGATTATTTAAGGAAAGTTCTTTTTATACTGGCTTAATAAAAGAACAAGTCCTTAGTTATTATGGAAGTGTGTGCTCTTAATCCTAATATAATAACAAACACATATATTTAATATTTATTTCTTTAACTTATCAAAGGGTGAGATTTAGCTTGATAAATCAATAAGCACGATAAGTTGGGAAATGATATTACTTATAGTGTGTGTTGTTGATTATAGAAGGAAACTGTGTCCTAGTAATCTGGTTGATAATGTCTCCAAGAGGAGCTCATAAGGATTGTCATGTTAAACCTTGCAAGTGGACTCAGTCCGACATGACGATAAAGTTGAGTGGTACTACTCTTGGACTGAGATATTAATTAAAATGAGTTGTCAGTAACTCAATTAATTAGTGGACATTCGACATCTTAAACACAGGAAGGGTAACACACTCATAATAAGAAGGAGCCCAAAATGTAATTTGGGATTGGTGCGGTAGTTCAATAATAATTCTTTAGTGGTATGAATTATTATTGATGAAGTTAAGTTGTGTGTTCAGGGCGAACCCGAACATGGGAAGCTTAATTTCATCGGGAGACCAAAACCAATTCCTCCTCTCGGTCCCTATCGTAGCCTCTTATCCAGCTTACCAGAGTTCATATGGGTTCCAAGAAGTTTCAACAAATTTTATGCCACAACCTTATCAACAGAATGATTTTCAGATGGATGAGACAACATGGAGACTCAAGGAGATTATGCAACAAATGAATGAGCATCATGAACATCAATTTTCAAGGATACAGAACATACAGTTACAATTAGATCAAATTGCATCATCCATCAATCAGCTGCAAGCACAAAACTCCAGTGGAGAGATGGAAAGTAGCGATTCTGTCAGACCTGACCCTACTCCCATTACTTCACATGATTTTTCTAGTATCTTTTGTGATGATTATGTGATTATGCAAATTTCTGATCCTACTGATATTGTTGTTGAAGATGCTGTTAGTGATTCAGGTTCTGAACATATTTTTCAAGATGATTTAAGTGTAGGGGATTGCTTACTGGAAGCATTACCTCAAGAATCACCAAGAATTGAAGATGTAAGTGTAGGGTCTTGTGCTATGGAGCCAAGCACCCAAGAATCACTACATGAGGATGTACATTCACCAGAACAAGAGCTTGAGCCATATCTTGATAAGGAGGAGGTAACAATCACCATTCCAGGTACCTATCAAGATGACAAGGTAGGTCTTTCTTGTGATTTTTCAGAAAATTCAATAGAGGTACCATTTGTTGATTTTATTAGTTGTGATTCATTTTTGGGCATATCTTCTATCAAAACTAATATTCTCCTATTTTCTTCTTATCCCACATGTGTGTGGGAGTTGTTTTCCTTTATTGATGTTGTAGGAGAATACAAGCTTCCGGAGTGGATGCTTGAACTGAACCGCCTAAGACCTCCAGAAAGAATTTGCAATGGAAAAATGGTTAATAAAAAAAAGTTTATTGCAACCAAGGATACTCCACTTCCGGCATGGATTCTTTTATTAAACCTTCTTCAACCGCCCAGAGTTAAGGGGAGTGTGTTCCTTGCTTTTATTTCCTTTTTGCTTTATACGTTTCCTTAGTTTCATTTTCTTATATTTGCATTTTACTTCACACTTTGCTTCCATACTTTGCATTTTATTTAGTTACATAGCATGCTATTTTCAATAAAATTCTCCATGAATTTTTCTAGTAATATTTTTAAGATGGTAAAAGCTTCTTAAACTTGATCATCAATTTTAGGTCATTTAACATGATTGGATGCTTTTCTTACATGATATTAGTTACTTTGATGGTGGATTCCAATTTGATCAATTGAGTATGATTGCATAAAAATACCTAGAGAGGACCACTTCAAGCCTAAATGCTATTATATTTTTGTGTGACATGCACTCATAGCAATTGAAACTCTAGAACTTGCTTAGTTTCTTTTCAAAGTCATAATAGCATTTGTGTGCATGGAGATAAAGGATATTTGTTATTCTTGTGCTATCCTACTTTCCAATTTCTTTCCTCACAATTTTCTTTAAGCAATCTCATCTAGTACTTAACTTTTGATCACCTTTGCTTGTAATTCTTTTATTAAGAGTTTTGGATGAATTCTTGATGAGTTGGACAATCCAGGTGGACAAAGATTTAAGTGTAGGGGAGGATTGTATATGCTTGAAAGTTATGAGGCTTCCTACTTCAAAGTGTTTGGAAATTCTGAAGTTGTGAGTTCAAGTGAAGGATGCATGGCTGGAGGTTTAAGGATGTTGAACAGTTTGGGGAAGAAGTTTCATTTTTGATTTTAGTTTGATTGAAATCTGAAAAGGGTAACTGATACTTGGTACAAATAGTTTAAACTAATGCATTTACAGCAGTACTTCTCAGATTTGAATGCAAAGAATTTCTATGATACAAATGGAACAAGTGAAGTTGGTGGAGATTCTGCTATGAACAGAATAATGTTTAGTGTCAAATCTGTAAATTATTTGACAATTGCTTCTGGTCTTGGTTTCTGAATTATATGAAATATGAATTCCTTGGCAATTCATTAAGTGTATGCTGAAGAATTTTCTGAATGTTGAAATACAGTAAACTTTGGTTATCAAGGACTAAATGTAAATTATGGAAATGGAGCTCCTGTCATTTTATTGCTAATTGACATCTTCACCTTTGGATGTTATTTGTTGAGATTCTTCTACTGTCAAGTGATTGGTTGCAGGGTAGTAGTTGTGTATTAATTTGGATTAGTTATGTGCCAAACTCTTTGTATAGCTCCCTGGTTATTTGAGTGGATCTGAAGTTGGAAAAATTAGAAATTACAGCAAAGTTTTTTGAGGCCACCAATGAATTCAGAAACTAACTTATCATGCTATTCCGACTAAAATACAAACTGAACTCAAGCTTTGACAATTTACTGTTAAAGGGTGTTTTCTTCCAAGCTGAAACCTCTATTACTTGAGCTTAATTACCTTGAAATACCATTTTACGCCATAAACGTACACCCTCTCTCCTCCTTTTTCTCTCTCCCACTAACTTTTCTTTTAGCATTTTTTAATTCTTTTTTATTTATTTTTTATATAATTCATTTCTGTTTATTTTATAATTAATGATTTAAATTATTTAATTAAAGTTAATGTTTATTAAAAAGATAAATAAATAATTAAATAAATGCATTATTTTATTTAATAATTCTTGCTTTACCCGTCGGCTGTATACAGGTTGCGTCGCGTTGTGTCATGTGTTCGCGTGGTCGTGTCGTCACATGTCTCTTGTCCGCTGCTGAACGGTCGAGTCGTTGGGCGTGCTCGTCCCGTCACGTCACGTCACCTGTCCGCTGTTGACAGGTCGCGTCACATCGTGTCCCCTCCCGTGCTGGTGCCGTTGCGTCGTGTCCTGTGTTAGTGTGCTCATGGCGTCACATGTAACATGTCCTTTGCTTGCTGAACGGTCGAGTCGCGGTGCGTTCTCGTCGGGTCACGTCACCTGTTTGATGCTGACAGGAGGCGTCACGTCGTTTCCCCTCCCGTCCTTGTGCCATTGCGTCACCTTTCGGTGCTTGGCTAGTCACGTCGCATCGCGTCGTGTCTCCTTGCGTCCTTCTTCCCGCTGTGTCATGTCGTCTGCAGCAGGCGTAATGAACTTTGATTTTATTTTATTTTTCTCTTGGGTCACTTCCACTCCTCATTCATTCATGCACGATTATAAAGATCCCTCCATTCCCATTGCGACCTTCACCCTAGTGTCGCTCCCCTGCTTCATCTTCCTCTTATTCTGCTTCTTCTTCACCCTAGCCAGCCTCTCATTTCTTCTCTTCGACTTATTCTTCGTCTTCTTCTTCTTGTTCTTCTTCTTAATCTTCGTCTTATTCATGACTGTGTTAATTTCCCACATCCCCCACCGGTGCTAACTAACCCTAAACATGGCCAACAGGAACCGAAACGTACCCACATTTAGGAAAATTCGGGCAAATGATTTTCTGGCCCTTTCCATACACACCGAACCAAACTCTCCTCCGTCGTTCACCACCCGGACAGGTATTCCGGTGACACTAATTGAGATTGTGGGGAGAGTGGTAAGTCTGCAGCGGACCGATGAGACTCTGACCTTCCATCTCTACGATGGCAGCGGCAACTTTAATTGCATCCAATTCCTCCATCAACATCCCGAATCAGTCGTGACGCGCGAAATTGCAATTAGGCAGGCCGAATTAGTAGAGGCGCGGAAGCAGGTCCAAGTCTTTGGGAAGATCGGACTGAGTCCGGATGGGGCACTACAGCTTATTGGTTGTTCAGTTATGGTCGAAGAAGGTCCGAACGTCGAAACCCTCCACATCCTGGGATGCATGAGACAGGCAGAGCGAGAATATAGACGCTAAACAAAGCATGCATGCGTTCTGCCTATATTATGCTAAGTGATGCTATGTCCGGCGTTTGGCCGATGCTTGTATCGTACGGTATGGTATTTAATTTCATGTTATGTGTTGGGAAGACATCTCGTGTGATCTTATGTCAATGTATAAGGTTATGTAATGTTATGGTCGGTTATAAAATATTATTTTATCTTATATGAGACACTGTTAATATATGTGATGAGGCAAAAAAATAGAATAGGCAGTAGAGAGTATAGACAGTATACTCTCGTCTATTCTCGTCTCGTCTCACCTCCTCTCATCTCACTTTGTCTCATCTCATCTCGTTAAGTATCATCTCGTCTATTATCGTCTCGTATCGTGGAGTGGAGTGGGTAGGGCGTATATAGATAGTGTTATGATTGATTAAGGCTAGGGTTATGATAAAGGGTCAGATTAAATAAGAGATAGTGGGAAGACAATAGAATATATATATACAGAAATGATATGTTGCGGATAAAACCGAGCGGACCGCTGCGGACATGCTTCCTGATCGGTCTGGTGACCGATCAGGAAGGCAAGTCCGCAGCGGTTCGCACGATTTTGGTCCGCAGCATATCATTTCTGTATATCAGAAATGATATGCTGCGGACAAAACCGAGCGGACCGCTGCGGACATGCTTCCTGATCGGTCACCAGACCGATCAGGGAACCTCCTGATCGGTCTCTGGACCGATCAGGAGGTTCCTTGATCGGTCTGGTGACCGATCAGTAAGGCAAGTCCGCAGCGGTTCGCACGATTTTGGTCCGCAGCATATCATTTCTGTATATATATATATATATTTTCTTTTCCCACCCATGCATTCATGCATGCATGGACGTACGCTCGCTGGTGAGTGTCGGAGGGAGGGAGGAGAAGAATTAATTTTTTTTTTACCCCTTCTCTTCCTACCCGCTCGTATTTTTTTCTTTATTTTTTTTATTCTATTTATTAAATTATAGTTATATTTATATAATAATATATATAAATTTTTATATATAACCTCTTCGGATAACTATATAATATTGTTACTGTTCGGCCTCTTCGGATGCGCTCTAGACGACGATTTTTGACGGAGACGACGAAGGGAGATGCCGAAAACAGTTTGCGACGGACCCGACAGTATAAAAAGAATGATTAATTAATTATTGAATCAATTATTAATCAATCTTAACATATATAAAATAAAATTATTTATTTAAATTTAACCTAACCTCTTCGTGTCGTCATATAATTAATGTCATTACCGCTCGGTCAATTGCAATATTTGTGTGTGCAGGGTCGTCTCGTCTTGTTATCCCGTCATGTCATCTGGCTGTGTCCCGTCGTGTCTTGTCGCATGCAGTGTCCCGTTGTGTCGTGTCGCCCCACGTGCATTGTCCCGTCATGTCGCCTGCAGTGTCCCGTTGTGTAGGGTTGCATGCATGTAGGGTCTCGTTATGTCGCCTACAGTGCACCGTCATGTCGTGTCGGGTGCAGTGTCTCGTCATGTCCCGTCGTGTCGCAGCCATTGTTGTATTGTCCCGTCATGTCTCGTATTGTCCCATCCTGTCTCGTCTTGTCATGTCTCATCTTGTCGGCCCGTGATGCAGGTCGAGGTGGAGGTGGAGATGGGCAGATTATTAAGACCCCCCCCCCCCCCCCCCCCCCCCCCCCCCCCCCCCTTTCCCTCCCTCTCTCTGTTCTTAATTTCTCATCCTCACCCTCAACCTGCCTTCTCCACCCAAAAAATTCCCCTCGTCCATCGTCAATCTCATCTTCAACAAGATGAACATTGCCCTTAGGGCGTAGCGCAGACGGTGGGCGCATGGTATCTCTGGCGTAATGGCCAGGGGTCGATTCTCAGGAACTGACGACCTGGGGTTTACCCCGCTATGCGCCTATGGCCTGTGTACCTGCATAAACCTCCCTCCATATCCGTGAGGCCGGCACTAGGGGGGCCGCTAAGGTAGCGGATCTACCTTTTCAACAAGATGAACGTTTTTCGAGCTGTACATGTCAAGCTTCTAGCAAGAGACTTCCTCTCCCTCACTGTCCACAACCCCCCAAACTATGTTCCTACCTTTTTCAGGAGAGGTATGCAAGTTTGGCGAGTAGAGACGGTTGGTGTCGTAGTAAGCAAGGAGCGCATCGGGGACTATCTAAGGTTTGTTGTCGACGATGGGACCAGATGCATTCATTGCATCCTCGACATCACTGACCGTTCCGATTTGGGCCTCGCTGCTGAAGTGGAGACAGAGATTGCTCTCAGGGAGGCTGCGACTGTTGAGCTGGGGAAGTTAGCGCGAGTCCGAGGCATGATCCCTTAGAGCAAATCAAATTTGTTGAGCTGACCATCCCAAGCTCCTTCTTATAGAGCTTGGAGCAAATTAGTAAGCTGATTTGCCCGTTACCAATCGACTGGTCCTTGTACCAGTCGACTGGTGCCAGCCCAACGGCTCTCTACAGTGCACCAGTCGACTGCTACAGTCATCAGTCGACTGCTACCGTAACTGCTACAGTACCCATTGACTGCTACAGTACCCCCACGAGATTTTTTCCCGAGTACAATCTCTCATGCACTCGTACCCTCACGACTCACTTGACTCTTCTTTACAGCTTTGACATCTTGCCTTCAAGCTTACTTCCTTTGGCTCTCGTCCCTCGAATGCATCCAAGCCCGCGCCTCGTCCCCAATGACATCCTTCGCGTATGCATCAAAGTCGCTTCCATCGGCTCTTATCCTTGCTGCCTTGTCCACGGTCCCTCGGATGCTTCATCCTTCACCGGACCCAAAGCCGTCAACCTGAGTCACATGTGTATCTTGCTGTCCTGCACAACTCAAGTACACATATCAAATAACAAGGGTGAACCTAACTTAAACCCTTTGCCCAAACACCAAAACACATGGTCCCGCGGACCATTGGGATTGCTCCAACAATCTCCCCCTTTTAAGTACAACTTTTAAGTACACCAAAACACATTTGTAAATCTTTACAACTTTTAAGTACAATTAAATGCAGTAAAATATACCAACGACAAAAGAAAACAATGAACTTGAAGTTTCTAGTCGTCAGAATCAAGTTGCAGCTTTGTTGGAACGTTCTTTAAGCAGCACACGGAAGATGAATCACGTTTCTGATGATGTTACTTGTTGTTGCTCGAAACCTACTTATAAAGCTCGTGGAGGGTGCCTCCAACACCATGGAGGGCGCCCTCATCCACGCCAAATCCGTGGCATGGATGAGCTCCGACTCAGTCACAGTCTATCCGCTTGAGAGCACCCTCAACCTCCATGAGGACGCTCTCGCGCCAGTGTCCACGGCGCCCTCAAACTCCATTAGGGCACCCTCTGCTCAGCATCTAGGGAACCCTCAAGCTCCATGAGGGTACCCTCGTGCCTTACTGCGAGAGGGTCTATTCCTGCAAAATAATTTAGTCCAACAAACCAACATACCATGCAAAACAAAGTTAACATATATATATGCAATATTAAAGTATTTGACAGTCTCCGGACTGTCCGATTCTGACTTCGAATTCTCAATCGGAAATCTTAGGTCGAACCGACGCCTACTGTTCCCTCACCGGGGAACGCGTCATCACCTACTTCACTTATAAGAGTTTACCTATTGTCAATTTATCCTCCAGATCAACTGGACTTTTGCTCAGTGCCCAAGGCTCCAGGACTTTCCTCTGGACGCCCGCTCCACGATCCGCCCAGTCTTTCACCTGGTTCGCGACACCAGGATTTTCCACCTAGAGTTCTCCACTCTAGGACTTTTGCCTGAAGCCCTCGATCAGCCAAGACTTTCCCCCTACGGTTACCACCCCCTAGGACCTAGAGTTACCTCCCCTTAGGGTTTTCCACCTGCCTAGCCGTAGCTAAGACTTTTGCCTAAGTACACTTAGGACTTTCCTGCAAACTCATCGACACATATTAGATAACAAATAACCTTAATTTTGAACCCTTTACCATTATCAAAACTTAGATTTGATCGTCGGATGCTTTCTGCACCAATAATGATAAGATAATTAAATCCAATAAAAATATGTTAAACTCAAGATTTGACATGAAAGACATGAGTTTAGCTAATGTGATTCTAGGAATCAAAATTCTTAGAACGAAAAAATGACTTATTCTTATTTAGTCTCATTACGTGGACGAGATTCTTGAAAAGTTCACCAAGGGTGATGCTGCGTTAGCATGAACGCCAATAGATATGAATCAACATCTATCGAAAAATTGAGGTGAAAATATCCCTCAGATAGAGTACTCTCAAGTGATTGGGACTTTGATGTACCTGATAAGTTGTACACGATCAGACTTAGCCTATGCAGTAAGTAAACTGAGTAGATACATAAGTAATTCCGATGTTGAGCACTGGAAAGAGATAACAAAAGTACTGAGATGCTTGAGGTATACTCATGAATATAGACTGCACTATACGAGATATCCTAATATGATCGAAGGATACAACGATACTAGTTGGATATCTAACATAAAAGACTCTAAGTCTACAAGTAGATATGCATTCACTTTGGGAGGTGCAATCATTTCCTGAAAATCTTCTAAGCAAATGGTAATAACCAGATCTACGATGAAATAAGAGTTTGCAGCTCTTGACAAATGTGGTGAAGAGGTTGAATTACTACGATAATTCTTAGAAGATATTCTGAGATGGCCAAAACTTGTGCTGGTTATTTGTATACATTGCGATAGTCAATCAGTAATTGGTCGGACATAGAGTCATCTGTATAATGATAAGTCTAGACATATACGTTATAGACATAATACCATTAAACAACTACTCTCAACGGAAGTTATCACTGTTGACTATATAAAGTCAAAGGATAATCTAGTGGATCCGCTAACCAAAGGGTTAAACAGAGAGTTAGTTGCAAGCTCATTACGAGGAATGAGCTTGATGCCATTGTCGGCGATTAGTGTAGAGGACACCCAACCTATGATGTCTGGAGATTCCAAGAACTAGGTTCAAGGGGACAACTAATTTGCACTGACTAGACACACTGTAGGGATAGTCTAATAAAACAATGACTGGACTAGGGTAAGCTGATGGATTTTTAATGATCAACAAGAGTAGATGGCTACTCTCAAAGGATCACCTATGTGAGAAAGAAGTGGGACCGCTTCGAAGAGAATTAGATGTATAATTCTTAGAGTTTCTCATAGAATCAGGCGTGTTCATGACCAAGAACGAACACACTAATGATAACTGAGTTGTATCAGGAAGAGTCTTGAGTGAGATGTTTCACTGTTTTCACAGACGACAGAATAGTCAAGGGCATCATATCTACTATCAGTCAGTAAGCAAACAGATCTTCATAAGGGAAGGTTCAAAGGGTAAAACCTGCCCGTCTTATACTAGACTCAACTGTTAAATGCGCATATCCTATCTCTATTCATGTGGGGGATTGTTAAATATGTGTGAATAGAGAAGAGGTGGAAGATGATATAATGTCCATTGTGAATGAGACTTTAGTCTCACATTGGGAGTTTCATGGCATGTTGGTTGGTTTATATTAATTTACATCCATTGATGATGTGAACAAATGTATAAGGAGAGGCTCTCTCTCTCACGCGTGGGTGCACAGAGGGGTGCAAATCCAAGGTCCGAATTGCACTGAACTATGTTGACTCGTGTGTGAGCATGACCTGCACGCGTCGAATGCCGGATCGATCGGGGTAAAATTTACCCAAGTGGAACAACCAAAGTTTTACCACATATATCTTTTGCTGCTTATTTAAGTGTGTAACGAATGCATTAAATTGAGGATTAATGTAAGATGTAAACAACCAAGTGAAACATGAGTGTTTCAATGCTCGGCAAATAATGATCATTAACGTTGCCATTAGTTAGAGCTCATATATAAGGAGGCTACGATCACAGTCAACATACACACACAGGTAGAAGTTCTCCACCTTCGCTCCCCTCCTCCTCTGTCGTGCAACTTTTGCTCGACAGAATGCCTGTGATAGCAGTCGGGAGTGTTTGATGGGAATCACAGTTAACCGTTGTATCTTGAGAAACAGATGACCTATGAAAGCCTCGAAGCACAACCAGAGGTAGGGTGAATCTGTTTCAAGGAAACTGCGACTCTCGCAAGGCTCGGTCTATTCACCCGGTCGGGTGCTTTATCCACTCGACTGTAAGCCCGCTCGTCCCGTCGCAGCTCCCTCAGCTTTTGCATTCATTCGGTCGTACGCCTGTCCGACCGCTAACTCGGTCAGCCTTTTCATTCGAACAATTCGCTCAGTCGTTCGCTCGCTCGCTCGCTCGCTTGGTCAGTTCGCTCAACTGCAAGCTCGTTCGGCCTCAGCTCGCTCAGTCAGTTCGCTCGGCCACTCGTTCGCTTGCTCACTTAGTCGCTCGATAACTTGGTCTGTGATTCACCCATCCGGCCGCTCACTCGCCTAGTCAGTCGCTCGGCCGCTCGCTCAGTTTACTCGGCCTCTTCGTTCGTTCGGCCGCTCATTCGCTAGGCCTCTCTGCCCGCCCATTTGTACTGCCCGGTCGACCTCTCTGCCCGCCCAGTCGTACTGCTCGGTCGACCTCTCTGCCCACCCGGTCGTACTACCCAGTCGGCCTCTCTGCCCTTCTGATCAACTTCTTTCCGACCAAACACTTGACTACCCGCTCACTCGACTCGATCAACTGCTCTACCCACTTAGATCTTCCTGTTCGACCGATCTACCCGCTCGGCCTCTCAGCCTCCTGGGTCGCTCCTGTGCAATTTGCTTTCAGCACTTGGCAAAAAATCAACCCTTACTGATAGCATGAGATTATCTGTTTAGATGATCTTGACATAAAAATGAATTTAATTTAGTATAGGTTATATCTGAAAAGAATTTGATGCTCGTCGGCCACTTCCAAGTTCATGGCCCCTCAAGTACATAATGATTAATTATTAGCTTACTAATTAAACAATATATTGTTTAGTAGATTAATAGTGAGTTTGGAAGAATTTGCTAGAGAAATCAAAAACATGCATGTCAAACCTAAAATGAACCATCCCAACCTTTCTGAAGTCCTGACTACTCAATTTCCTTCAATCAAACGTAGCCCGTAATTCAACCAAGCAGTAGGTGAAAACAGAAACTAAACTACGTACAATTTTGGTTTTTATTTCCTCATCACCACATCCTTAGTTTAGAATCTACTCTCACGCTAAAGCAATCGACCTTCCCCTCATTTTCTTCACAAAAATTCTAGTGACACCGAAGCAGTAGCTAGGTGAATTGACGTTCCATTCCATTCCTTTGTTTAGGACTATCTAAAGCTGGCTGTAAAGCGAGCGAACCGCACGTCTCCATGCGGCCACCGACTCATCATTCCTTTCATTGCTACTTCTTCTATTTAAACACCCTCCCTTTCTTTCCTCCTCCATCCACATACCAACACGATCCCTCCCTCCTCTGCCTCAGCAATATAATAATCATGGAAGCTGCTCTCAAGCACAGGCTCTTCGCCATTGTCGTGATCGCTGTTGTCATGGCCTCCTCGTTCGTCGAGAAGGCTGCCGCTGCGGAAGCTCCTGCATCTGGTCCTGCCTC
The DNA here is from genome assembly GCF_018446385.1 of Zingiber officinale. Lineage (NCBI taxonomy): Eukaryota > Viridiplantae > Streptophyta > Magnoliopsida > Zingiberales > Zingiberaceae > Zingiber > Zingiber officinale. Next base: position 140,773,779 of record NC_055995.1, on the reverse strand, counting down.
CGGCGCTGGTCCCATGGACTATGTCTCTGTGCCCGCTGTTGCGCTGGCCGCCTTCTTCGCCCTCCGCTTTGGTTACTTCGTCTTCTAACAAGTAATTAATCTCCTCTGCCACGTCGCGCGCATGCATCTTCATGGTCACCGCATGCGTTCGTTGACGAAAGAGAGATGAGCGTCATTGTAAGCATAAGATTGTTATGTATTAATCTGGTCTCGGTGATTTGATTTGTAAGAATATTGTTTACTGTAATCTAGAAAGTTTTAAAATATAATAATTGTCTTCCATATTTGATCACTTTTGCATCATGTAATTTTAATAGTTGTAATTTTGTTTAAAACTGGTTTATCAAATTTTGTTCTTTTACATGATCAATAGCGTTCCCAGTTACATGAAATAGGAAATGCAAAGCACAAGAGTTAACAAGGATAAGAAGAACAGACAGAAGTTATTACAATTCTTGCACTCTTCTATATGAAAGGAAAAATAATGTATTCGGCATAGAACAGATTCCAAATAAACCGATAGAACTGCGATATTGCCTCCTGCAAGGAAAAAGGACATCTCAGGGGAAAATAGAAAATAGGTTAACATCAAAAGTCACGGATGGCAGCACAACTAAATCTGATAGTGTTATAGCATGTGGGAAAACTAAGAATTATTCAATATTCATACCTTTGTGTATTTTGCTTTTTCCAAAATCCATGTCTGAAAAGCATATGCACTCAATTAGATCATGTCTTAAAGTCAAAAGGAAAAAAAAAAACACAATTCCGATGCATATAAGCAATTTTGGTCAGGTGGAGCAAAGCTAATGGGAGTCTCATGAATATCCACCAAATTCCATCTGGTAATTTAAAGTTCAACAAAATGTTTTATCTTTTTGCAGTTCATCCATGTAAAAGAATATATAACTATAACAAAGACGTGTATTTCCATAGCTTTACTAAGTTGCTTCTGCAAAGACAAAGCTTACTCAACTTTTCCATGAGAAATCTAAACAAAAACAAAAAATGCTAAAACTTGCCCAAATTTTAAGCAGGAAAATCATAACAAATCAAGGATAAGGAGTTTTGTAAAAGTGGTCAGATCAACTGAATCACAATCTAATCAAGTCTCTTTACAATTTACAGTACTCGCTAAAAATCAGAAATTGCTGCGGAATTTGGCCAAATATAAACGAAATGGAAATTTCACAACACTGCCATCTACTTTTTCAGTGCTAATTACGCCTGGATATCTCTAAGAAAAAAAGATGGAGAAGATCCTGGAATCTCCATGGCTAAGATGCAAATACGATTACGTGGCAATCTGAATCTGAGAAGTTTCATTTTCATGTCTATTAGATTAACCTTTTACTTAGCTTGCTAACAACTTCAAATGCTCTTTCCAACAGCATGAAATAGATGCAAAGGATTTATCCAAGCTATGGATCCAGAATCCAGAATAGCCACAAGGATGACATGCTCTATCCAGGAACGATAGTTTGGATGTGTAAGAATAGATGCTGGACAGGGAGTGGGAGATGTCAGAGGAGAGTGGGAGAGCTAGCAAATTTAAATTGACAACCACTTAGACTAATTTGACATCATGTATATGAATTCGAGAAATAAACATTCTATAAAACAGATAAATGATGCAACTATCCTACACTACATTAAATACTATAAAATCCTAATAATTAATTAAATCACTACTGCATCAAGGGAAATACAAACTAAGAGAATGCATTGAGGATCACCTGGAAAATCAATCCCAATGCAAGCAGAGCATGTGTTGGCACCATTACGTTCCTTCTAAAGACCTTTAGAGAAGAGGAAGATTTCAAAGAAATAAAATGAATATAAAATCAAGAAAAGGTTGCCAGAAAGTTTGTGTGGTGCTCACACTGACTCCAATTCCAAAATATAAGCATCTTACACATGGCATACAAAAAAAACAAATAATTTTTGTCTAATGGCTAGTTAAGAAGTTGGTTTTTAGATTTTGATTACCTGTGGCATATAAATTGCTGCAGCAATAGCGCCAAGGTAATTCACCAATAGAAGTCCTGAACCAAGGAATGTGATGTTCCTAACACCAAGCTTTGTTGCCAAGGTTGAAATCTGAAACCTAAAAGATAATTTTAATCAGGAGCAGGATGGCAAATTATGGAATGTGTGTAATAGTACATTTTTGAAACTTAAAAGGAATTAAAATATGCCTCAATTCTTGTAAGTAAAAAATTAAAATAGAAAGTACCATCAGATTTATTTACGATGTTGTCTTAAAAATTATAACATGAACTACCCTGCAGGTAACTGGAACACTGGTTATCATGAAAGTTGAATACTGTGAAACATTGAAAATCCTTATACCAAAGGAAATAGTGATTAAGCTACTGGGTATTATCAAATAGCTGTTTTAGCCATTCATTGTAATTATTTGAGGGACTACATAAAGTCTCAAACACCTGCCATTTCTCACACAATGAGTTTGAAACTGCCCTCCTCTCAAACTATCAAGATTTCTGTAGAACTTTCTCAAACACACTTTTGCCTCTTTCTCTACATATGTTGATTCTGTCACACGGCACCAAGCCTTAGAATTTTAAATATATGAAACAAGCCACCTGCTGAGAGAAGTTAGCCAACTCATTAATGATTTCTCACCAGTAAAATATTGTGTTGGCTTGAAGGGGACAATATAGGCAAATGAAACAATTATCAACTAATAATACAAGCACTGTTTTGTTTTATTCATATAATATTCAAATTTCTAATTGAACCTGTGGCTAATTGTTTTGTTATTTATACCAATAAAATAAGAGAATACCATTGAATCAATTAAGTCATGGTATTATCATTCCTATAATGATCATGGGTTGAGAAATTAGTTCTAACATTTGGCGATGGAATTCTTAAGAGTTGAGGGAAGAAATAAAGTGGGGCTCCATGACTCTTGTTGAGGAAAGGAGAAGAGCACAAGTTGAGGTTCACAGAAGGTGGGCTTGCAAAAGGGGTTGAAACACATACCAGGCAGAGAATTCTAGTTAGTTCTGATATCAACTGATGCAACACAAAAAAAAAACTATATTCTTGAAAAAAATATATCAATAAGAAGAAGATGATTAACATGGGAGGAATTGAGTCTTTTAAAAGAATCCAACCCAAACAAACTAAGAAATAAACTAAAATAATACCCAAAATAAACTTGCATAAAAAAATTACCCTATAATCCTAAAGTTTAGAGGACTACCTTAAAAGGCCTGTTAACTAAATAAGACTATAGGGGGATCTACCAAAACAACTCATACCAAGTTTTAAAAATAAATATTTTTTTTCCAATCTGTCTCAATTATATAAGGGAATTAATATTTTGAGTATAGAACAGAAGAATCATAGACGGATAAGATATATTTCTAATGTAAACTTTATGTATGTTATCTATGAAATATATCAAATATGAACCTTCAAAAGTACAATATCTTAATCTAGGTATTGAAGGTAATTTGGCACTTACTTGCGGTCTCCCTCAACATCTGGAAGATCTTTAGTTATAGCAATGACCAAAGCAAATACTGTCACGAATATTGTGATGAAAGTTACAGGTGAACTGCACATGGGAAGATGTTACATATCATTAAGCACCACAATCATCTCTTAATCTCTCTGAATGAGATGCACAAACAACATTTATTGAGGAAAAAATTTATCATTAGGTGCCTAAATTTGGCAAAATAATTTTTTTCCTTTTTAGGAATTAAACCCTAGTTACCTGGCAACTAACCAGTGCTCTACAATGTGAGAGAGAGTGGACTTTGCACAAACAAAATTTACCTGTTTTCTCAAACAAATGTATTTAACATGAACATACAGTGTACATTCATTTGGTTTCACAAAAAACCTCTGCTCAGAGTACCAGATGTATCTTTTACCTCCACTTGAAAGTTAGGCCCAATGCAGCTCGAGTAGCATAATATACACCAAAATTGAGAAGAAACCCACGTACCTATTAATAAATTTTATTTTAAAAAGTAACACAATCAGTAAAAATTCCATTCCAGACTTTTAAAAAACATAAGATAATTGAAACATCACAAACCAATATCTCCCTCAAAATTAAGAGAGAGATATACTAAATCATTTTTATTGTAAAAAACATGAGTATTTGTTGATACGATTATACGAACTTATAACTGGTATTGGCTACACCTGGCAAAAGTTATATTACAATGTAAAGGTACACAACATCGATCCCTCTGGACTGGAATTGCCTGAGTCGAGAGGATACAGTATTCCATTGTGTAATATAAACTTTAGCAGAAGTGGTAACTCACAACAAAAACAATGTACTTACAAACTGCAGTGTAATCAAGTAACTATGAAAACCTAGGAGAACCAAGGAAACCAAATAGTAAAATAATAAAAATTGTTAACATAAATATCCATCATAGAAAGACAACCCAGCATGCATTCAGTATGGTCTAACAGGTGGAAGTCACAAAGTATTATAGAACTATAAATAATAAAAATAGATTATAATAATAATAAAATAGTACTCATTAATATTGAATTACCAAATAATTTAGATTAATAACATATTATTAAAAAAACATATTATTGTTTGATATTCCACGCTGTAGTATCTAATTGAGTTATCAATTACATCTACTCTCACTTAGAAATAGTGGTGGGGCCACTTTTGATTAAGAGAGGTTACTTTGTACTCTCATTGTACAATAACCTTTTTTCATCAATAATGGTCAAACGAGAGGGTTGAGACATTTAGTCAAACTAGCTCAAATGAGATCAGATACTCGAGGTTGAGGCAAATCACAAGTGGTGAGATTGAGCAATTCCAAATAACATTTAAGTGAACAAACACGAAGCGCACACCCTCTCACTCTCCCTTGTGCATGTTCATTAGAGTACAAGTTGGGATCAGTCATTGGTGCTAAATTAGTTGAGCTGTGAGAATTGTCTAAGAGGTGTTTTCTTTATGAGTGACTCGAGCTATTGCAAAATGAGCAAGTGTCATCCTTACATGTTTAATATGAAATATTGAGTATTTATTCCATGTATTATGAATAATCTAGATAGTGTTTATGGGGTGAAACATGTGTTTTACTATGTTTATTAACCTCTGCATGCATATTACTGTTTGATTTTCAGTGGACTTGTACTTGCTATAGTTTTTACAGATTGTACTGCTAGACTCATAGATGACTCAACTGTTAAATTTTGACAATTTTCTCATAAATATACAAAAAATTCTACAAAGTGACAAATTTTTTGCAAGTCTTCCACCTATACCTCTTGTATATAGAGATGTATGGTTTAGAGACTATACATTATTTTGATATATGTGTGGTATCTCTTGTGAACATTGCATGAGGATGTTATACCAGTAGTGTATATTGAGAGAGCTTGCTTCCTTCTTCGAATAATGACCATCTGGAGAATGATACATGTAGTCCGTACCATTGTTGAGAGAGAGAAGATGATAGAAAAGAGAGTGAAAGAGAGAGAGTGGTGGAAGTTGTTGGGGCAATTTCCCTTGGTCAAGTTTGACCAGTTTGACCAAGCTTGAGTTGAGTCAAACTTGAGTCAGGAGTTGAGTTTTGATGTTTGACGATATAAGGAGATTGCTGAAACAATCGTCCGGTTGTGGAAATGGTCAAAAGGTTGACCAGGTTGATGAGAATACAAGTCAAGTAGGTCAGGGATGACAGGAGACTTGACTGTGAAAGTCCTAACTGGAGTTTAGGCAGTGATGGAAGTCCTAACTGGAGGTTAGGCGTATAGAAGTCCTAACTGGAGGTTAGGCAAATTGGAAAGTCCAAGTGTGATCAAGGCAAAGGAGAAAGTCTTGGTGAAGAGCCAGGCAACTGAAAGTCCAAGTGTGATCTTGGCAAAGGAGAAAGTCCTAGTGAGGAGCCAGGCAATTGGGAAGTCCTGGTGAGAAGCCAAGTAGATGGAAAGTCCTGGTGAGTGAAGCCAGGTAGGCAGAAGCCAGGCACGAAAAATCCAGATGGTTCAAGGATGATAGGACATCTGGTGAAAGTCCAAGTGGGTCATGGAGGACCGAACACTTGGCATGAGACGGTAAATCTAAGTGGGTCACGGAGGACCATACTTGGTGATTAGAAGTCCAACGAAAAGTTGGCAAAGAGAAAGTCCAGATGGGTCAAAAGTTGACCGAACTCTTAGCGGTCGTAAGTCCAATAGGGAGTTAGCATGGAACTAGGAAGTTCGGACGTAGTAAACTTCCGAAAGCCATAACTTTTGACTCAGATATCGGAATGAGGTGATCTCGAATGCGAAACGAATCTAATTTCAAGCTCTACATAGTTTTTTGGGTTTCAATCGATTGGTTGACGCGAGTTTGTGCAGAAAAGCTCTGGATCGATTGGGTAATCGATCAAAACTTCTCCAATCGATTGGTCAATCGATTGGGAGAGTTTCTGAGCGAACAGTAAGCTTCTGAATCGATCAGTTGATCAATTGAAACCTCCAATCGATCGGTCGATCGATTGGAGCGCTGGAAATCGCTCGAGAAGCGTTGAATCGATCGGGCAATCGATTCAGGGCGATTCCAGAGAGCACAGAGGCGCTCTGGATCGATCGACAGATCGATCCAAAGCCTCCCCAATCGATTGGGAGCAATCCAATCGATTGGGATTCGACCGTTGGCGCAGATAAAGACGTTGGCGAGTGTTTTTCTCAGCACTTCTTCGATCCTCTTCGACACACGACTGCAACTACAGCTTAGGGCGATTTTCTCCACTCTCACCACCAGATCTTGAAGGTTCTTGGAGGCATGTCCAAATCAAGAGGCGAGTTACAATAAGAAGAAGAAGAAGGTAGGATTTCATTGTAATCTTGTAAGATTCACTTGTATTTTGCTTCTTTCTTTCTTATTGTTGTATTGTGAGCTTGTAAGGCTTCTCCGCCTTTGGTAGTTACCATAAAGGAGGGTTTTCATAGTGGAGAGTATGTGGATCCTTGGACTAGTCACCTCTTCTTGAGGTGGATACCAAGTAAATCTACGTGTTAGCGTTGTAGTGTGTTGTTTCTTGTATTTTCCGCTGCACATCATCATAAGAAGCAAGCAACGACAAGCACGAGATCGCGACGAGCTATTCACCCCCCCTCTAGCTACATTTTGAGCCTAACAATTGGTATCAGAGCGAGGCCGCTCTTCTGAGGACTAACCGCCAAGAGAGCAACCGGTAGAGGAAGAAGATGGACTTGGGAGGTCCACTTGGATGGGACATCCGGATTCCTCCGCCATACGACAAGGAAGACTTCGCCTTTTGGAGGAATCGGCTGGAGACATGGTTCCAAATGGATTGGAACCAATGGGTTGTCTTGAGTGACCCATTTGAAGCTCCTACGGACAAGAAGGGTAAACGCCTCCGACCTCGGCATTGGACCGAAGAGCAACGAGAGCAATCGGAGGCGGACAAGGAGGTAACGAGAATTTTGCATAATTTACTACCTTATAATATTTTGTTGAGTGTAGGTGAAACCACAAATGCAAGTGATCTTTGGAAAAAGATCATTGCCTATCATGAAAACCCTACACAAGTCCACGGAGTGGAAGAGCCCAAGGAGAAAGGCTCATTGGTCCAAGAAGAGAAGAACCAATCCGATGTTGACACGAGGTCAACATCCGAAGAAGAGGAGGAAGAAAAGATGCAATCCGACGTTGACGAGAGGTCAACATTTGAGGAGGAAAAGGAAGAGGTGGAAGAGGAGAGATCTTCCACATCCTCAAGAGATGAAGAAATGGAAGAGTCCACATCCTCAAGTGAAGAGGAAGAAATAGAAGATGATGTCATCTCTACATTGCAAGAAAAATCAAATGGAGGATCAAACATCAACCCTACAAGCAAAGGTATAAAGATTTCAATTATTAAAGATAAAAATCATATCATTTGCTTTGAGTGTAGGGAGCATGGGCACTACAAGAGAAAATGCCCCAAATTGGCCAAGAGGAAGGGCCAAGTAGTACCTAAGGGCAAGGAGAAGCCCAAGGAGATTGATCCCACGAAACGCAAGAGCAAGGAGCACATTGTGTGCTTCTCATGCAATCAAAATGGACATTACCGGAGTCAATGCCCTAAAGGGAAGAAGTCAATCAAAGTTAAAGGAGGAAGCATAAATCAAGGGGGAGCTTCTAAGAGCAAACCCAAGGTAACCTTTAATAGTGCAACTCCTCTTAGTCATGATAAAATGCATGTTAGAAATAACACTTATCATTTTAATGCAAATTATCATGAAAGTAGGAAGCATGATAGTGTTAAGGGAAAATATATTCCTCCTCATGCTAGAACTACCACACCTAAGGTTAGGAAGGTAGATAACTACTTAGGCAATAACTCTAAGGACTTTAGATATATGCCTAAATATAGAAATGCTTATAGGAGTCAAGAAAAATCCAAATCTATGGATTTAATGACGGAAAATCAAGTTTTGAGATCAAGACTTGATAACTTAGAAAGGACCCTAGCAAGAATGGAAAATCTTCTTAAGGGTCAAAATGAGCAAACTATAGGGTGAGTTAGACAAGAGTCATCCAATGGCTATAGAGGTTTGGGATACAAACCTAAAGCCAAGAAGGATGTGACTTCCTTTCATAGGGTTCCATATAGTTATGGAACCAACCCTAGGATTAGAGGTCAAGTCAAAGATACTAGGGAAGGAATCCCTAGAAGTACTTTTGGCAAGACCAATGTGACTAAGTCTTCTAAGAAGTCTAACAAAGTCACAAACAAGGTCACAAGGGAGACCATTCCTAGAGTTGACCTAGTAAAGGTGACTAAGGCTCCAAAAAAGGCCAAACAAAGTCACAAATAAGGTTACAAGGGGAGTTAGCCCTAGAAGTGACCTAGTGGAAGTGGCCAAGGCTTCTAAAAAGCCTAGAAAGGTCCTTAGGAAGGTATCTAGGGAAGTCATTCCTAGTGAATACCTAGAGCATCTAAGGAGCACCAATAGGTTTTGGGTTCCTAGGAGTATATTCTCTACACCCTAGATGGGTTTAAAGAGTGTCAACTCAAATTGGAAGGGTAGTTAACCCAACCTTGTTAAAGTTGACACTTGAGAGCATTTTCAAAGTTATTGTTAACCTTTGAAAATGAAAAGGATTGTAGGGTCACTCTTGGAAAGAGTAACATGTGCCAAATCTTATGGAATTATATTTGAATTAAATTAGCATAAATTTGGAGAATCAAAAGAAATACCAAGTTAGAAATTTGATATTCTATTGAGGGGTTAAGGGAAATTTAAACCTTAATCAAATTGTTTACTCTTTGGAAGAGTAAAATGTGTCAAACTTTGAGGATTTGAACTTAATTTAAATTGACACATTTAGAAAAGGATAAGAAATGCCAAGTTGGGGTTTTGGCATTTTCTTATAAGGTTAAAGGCGAATCTAAGTCTTAATTTGATTTTATTTACTCTTTGAAAGAGTATAATGTGTCATACTTTGAGGAATTTGTTTAATTTAAAATGGCACAAATTTAGGAAGGGAAAAAGAAATGTCAAATTGGGGTTGACACTTTCTTGATGAAATTGGGCAATCTAGGATTTAATTTTAAGGTTTAACTAAGAATTAAGGATACTTAGATAGATTATTTAGGTATATTTTGTCTATGCTAAAATACCATGATTGTTTTCCCATCAGATGTCATGACATCATATTTATTTTTACATTCATTTTTATTATGAAAAATACAAAAATACCATGTCATGTCATGCATACATCATGTAGTTATAGGAAATTTTCTTTTGAAAGTTGCTTATTTTGATGTATGCCATTAATCATCATGCATTATGTTAATTTCCTTGTAATTAAGGACAAAAGACATTTATTAAGAGTGGTAAATATCCCAACAAGTGGGATTATACCAAATGACATCCTAAGTGGATGATCATAAGTCTCTTAATGCCTAGATAGATATGCATGATCCCTTAGTTTAGGGCAAAACCAAATATACATCTCACAAAAAATCATAAGGTGACTTGTATGTGTTTTAGTACACATTAGATACAAGTGAGATGTTAGGATGGTGAACAAAATTCAAGATGTTGATTTAGTGCATCATGTTGAGTTTTAGGTTCATCAAAATACATAGTTATGTGTCTTCCAATCATTGGAAAAGCTAATGTACAAGTCATGTGCATTGAGCCCAAAGAACATGATTGAATATTGGTTTTGAAAATGATTTTAAAATGCTTTTGGAAAACCTTGGTGAAGACTATCTTTTGATAGTGATCATCATTGAATAGTTAGACACAAACTTGAAGAAAACACTAAAGTTTTTACAAGTTTTCAAATTTGTGTCAATCTTTGAAAATAAAAAGTATTTTCATAGAAAACTATTTTTCCTTGATAAAGTATACCCTAAATAATGTCTACATGAATTTTCATGATTTTTAAAATTTTGTAGAATTTTTGGAGAGTTTCTGAATTTCGCTGAAATTGAATTTCAGGAAATCAAAAACCCAATCGATCAGCCGATCGATTGGGATGGGTTCGATTGATCAGTTGATCGATTGTGAAGTCATTTCCCGCAAACAGAAGGGTAGTGAATCGATCAGCCGATCGATTGACCCAGGCCGGATCGATCAGTCGATCGATTCAGAGGGTATTTCTACGAGCAGTAGCTTGCGGAATCGATCAATGGACCGATTGAAGTGATGTCAATCGATTGAGTCCCAACTTCAATCGATTGGGAAGTCTGATTTTGGCCTGAAAAGTCTGATTTCAGCACTTTAAGTCACTTCAAGTCCCAATAATCATTCCAAACCCCTTGGAATACATTTGTAGACATTTAGGGGGAGTTTTCTTGTTGAAAACAAGTATGGATTGGTTAAGAGAACCCAAAGTGAAATTTATGATAAAGTTTAGTTTCAATTCTGAATTTTGGAACCTTAAAACTTCAAATTTTAGTTTTCAAGGGTCATTAATCATTTCTAACCCTTTGAAGTATATTTGTATACACTTAGGGGGAGTTTTCATGATGAAAGCAAGCATGATTTGGTTAATGTAGACTTAGGTGAAGTTTAGGTTGAGGTTTAGTTTCATTATTGAATTTTGAACCTCAAAACTTCGAGTTTGGTTTTCCTAATTTTTTAGGAACCCCAAGTCATTGTTGTGGAGTTAACTCTTATGGAGAAGAGTTTGTTTTCAGTTTTTGATGTGTGACAAAGAGGGAAAATAGAAGGTTAAGTTAGGCCTTCATCCCAAGTAGGGGGAGTTTGCCCTCTAGGAAAGGGAGAGAATGAAGGAAACCTTCATTCATGCCTTGTCAAGAAGAGGTTAAGGCTATGGGATTTAGCCTTGTGATAAAGAAGAGGTTAAGGCTATGGGATTTAGCCTTGGTATAAAGAAAAGGTTAAGGCTATGGGATTTAATCTAACTTAGAGGTATTGTCAAACATCAAAAAGGGGGAGATTGTTGGGGCAATTTCCCTTGGTCAAGTTTGACTAGTTTGACCAAGCTTGAGTTGAGTCAAGCTTGAGTCAGGAGTTGAATTTTGATGTTTGACAATATAAGGAGATTGCTAAAGCAATCGTCCGGTTGTGGAAATGGCCAAAGGGTTGACCAGGTTGATGAGAATACAAGTCAAGTAGGTCAAGGATGACAGGAGACTTGACTGTGGAAGTCCTAACTGGAGTTTAGGCAGTGGTGGAAGTCCTAACTGGAGGTTAGGCGTATGGAAGCCCTAACTGGAAGTTAGGCGTATAGAAGTCCTAACTGGAGGTTAGGCAAATTAGAAAGTCCAAGTATGATCTTGGCAAAGGAGAAAGTCTTGGTGAGGAGCCAGACATTTGGGAAGTCCTGGTGAGGAGCTAGGCAACTGAAAGTCCAAGTGTGATCTTGGCAAAGGAGAAAGTCCTGGTGAGGAGCCAGGCAATTGGGAAGTCCTCGTGAGAAGTCAGGTAGATAGAAAATCCTGGTGAGTGAAGCCAGGTAGTCGGGAAAGTCCTAGTGAGTGAAGCTAGGCAGAAGTTAAAATCCTGGTGAGTGAAGTCAGGCACGGAAAATCCAGATGGTTCAAGGATGACATGACATCTGATGAAAGTCCAAGTGGGTCATGGAGGACCGGACACTTGACATGAGACGGTAAATCTAAGTGGGTCACGGAGGACCATACTTGGTGATTAGAAGTCCAACGAAAAATTGGCAAAGAGAAAGTCCAGATGAGTCAAAAGTTGACCGAACTCTTAGCGGTCGTAAGTCCAATAGGGAGTTGGCATGGAACTAGGAAGTTCGGACGTAGTAAACTTCCGAAGGCCATAACTTTTGACTCGGATATCGGAATGAGGTGATCTTGGATGCGAAACGAAGCTAATTTCAAGCTCTACACAGTTTTCTGGGTTTCAATCGATTGAGGGGATCAATCGATTGGTTGACGCGAGTTTGTGCACAAAAGCTCTGGATCGATTGGGTAATCGATCAAAACTTCCCCAATCGATTGGTCAATCGATTGGGAGAGTTTCTGAGCGAACAGTAAGCTTCTGAATCGATCAGTTGATCGATTGAAACCTCCAATCGATCGGCCGATCGATTGGAGTGCTGGAAATCGCTCGAGAAGCCTTGAATCGATCGGGCAATCGATTCAGGGCGATTCCAGAGAGCACAGAGACGCTCTGGATTGATCGGTCGATCGATCCAAAGCCTCCCTAATCGATTGGGAGCAATCTAATCGATTGGGATTCGACCGTTGGCGCAGATAAAGACGTTAGCGAGCGTTTTTCTCAGCACTTCTTCGATCCTCTTCGACACACAACTGCAGCTACAGCTTAGGGCGATTTTCTCCACTCTCACCGCCAGATCTTGAAGGTTCTTGGAGGCATGTCCAAGTCAAGAGGCGAGTTACAATAAGAAGAAGAAGAAGGTAGAGTTTCATTGTAATCTTGTAAGATTCACTTGTATTTTGTTTCTTTCTTTCTTATTGTTGTATTGTGAGCTTGTAAGGCTTCTCCGCCTTTGGTAGTTACCATAAAGGAGGGTTTTCATAGTGGAGGGTGTGTGAGTGTATGGATCCTTGGACTAGTCACCTCTTCTTGAGGTGGATACCAAATAAATCTATGTGTTAGCATTGTAGTGTGTTGTTTCTTGTATTTTCCGCTGCACATCATCACAAGAAGCAAGCAACGACAAGCACGAGATCGCGAAGAGCTATTCACCCCCCCTCCTCTAGCTACATTTCGGGCCTAACAGAAGCAAGAGGAGAAAGGGTTGGATGGTGTTGACACAATTAGCAAGTACTTTATGTAAGTACCTGAGTTAGTTTTGATGTAGATTAACTAAGTTAAGTTAGACCCTGTGTGTTTGATGCCTGGTGTCTAAGTATGCAGGGACTTAGGAACATAAGAAGTCGAGTGAAAGACGTAGCAAGCGAGAAGGATGGCACAAAAAGGGAACCAACGGGAAGCAAGAAAGATGCATGTGGTGCATCCGAGGGATGAGAAGTCGGGAGGAAGTCTGCTCGAGGAGAAGGTCAGAGTTGTGTTTAGGTGAGCTCAACTCTGGACAACTGGAATATCACCCAAGCGAACGGATCGAAGAATGGTCAACAGGTTGACCAGGTGCCCTAAAGACTCGAGGCGCCTCAGTTGGCTTGAGGCGGTTGGATGATAAATAACTTAGGCACCTCAGATGGATCTCAAGTGCCTCACATGCAGGACGCAATCGTTACAGCACGGATAAGTAGTGACTACCACGACAACCGACTCGAGGCGCCTCAGATGAAACTGAGGCGCCTCATATGAACTAAGGCACCTCAAGTCCGATAGATCAGCAAATCATTGAGCGTGGATCAAATTTCAGCCACATGGAGGCACCCTCAAAGCCAACCAAGGTGCCTAGAATTGCCACATCAACAAAACAGTTATTTCAACCAATAGGCTATAAATAGAGATCTTATCCTCTAAGTTAAAAAGACACTCGTTTTTAACTTTTGTATTTCAGTTTTCAATTTTGTACTTTTAACTGTGTAAGGGGCTTCTTCGCCTCCGATCTTTGTCGAAGGAGATATTTAGTGAGTCGTCATTGCCTTTTATTAGCAACCTCTCTAGTTATAAACCAAGCAAATCCGGAGCTCCTACTTTCTTTTATGTTATTTTTATCTAACTTATAGTGTGTCCTTGCTAAATAGAAAGCAAGAGATTTGGGTATTTAATTTGCAAAGCTATTTATCCTCCACTAGTCGGTCCACCGATTCTAACACTTTAGCTACTATATCTAACAGATAGATGTGCTACTGTAGGAATAATCAGCCGTCTACAGTTGACAGAAAGAAGGAGATGCAAATTTGGGTTTAGCCAACTCTGATACTATGTTGAATGAAATCAATGATTCAAGTCTTATCGAATAGTCTCAATCTCAACCCTAGCAAGAGAACGACATAAAAAAATAATCTAATATGGGAGAAACATGAAAAATGTCTAGCTTACCATTGCAATTATAAGAAATGCTGGAACAGGATATCTCTTCAATCTAAATGGAGGAACAGAATATATAGTGCCTAAAAACAGTCCCAAACAATAAAGACAAGTAATGAATGGACCAAAGTTCCATGCAACAATCATGAGGCCAGCTGCTGCAAAAGATATCACTAAAATCCATGCTGACTGAACAGATAGATCTCCAGCAGCTATAGGCAAATATGGCTTGTTCACTCTGCAAGATACCAGGAAGTACAAATTACAAAAATGAAACCTCAATTTAGCTGCTAATGTCATAAGAATGGTCAAGTAATCTCCAGGATCCAGGATCAGTAGGAGTATGAGACATGTTATGCGTACAGAAGTAAATTGTGTAATTAACAAAAACATATTGCAAGTATAATATAACATACTTGTCAATACCGATGTCATAAATCTGATTGATTCCAACTATGTAACCATTGCCACAGATAAGAGCTACAAGCCCATATAATGCCTTGAATGTCAACCACCAATTTATAAGATTTGGATTCTCTATCAAAGCTTTTGAAACTAAAGCTCTGCCACAAAAAAAGATGCACAAAGGAGAAACAGCAGAAAGTTAAAGTTATTGTGTGGAAAACCATGTTTCTCTGTATTTATCTGTATTTTCTTCAATAAATTTTTAAAAGTTTACAGGGAACCCAATGTAGTTCCTCGGATTGTGTGTGGTCTTAGGAATCTCCAGCATGAATCTCTGAACTCTGATAATTTTGAGGTTAATGGACTGGGACCAACAGCATCAGACTTAGAACATGCCTGCCTAGGATTCAAATTAAATTCACTTAATATGCTTAAATGTGTACTGTATCACTATTGTACACAAAGAAACATTATGTAATTTTGCATTACAAACAGGTAAAAATGCAGAAGACCGTATATCTATGCAAATAATATTGTCCAGTGCATCTTCTTACTAAGTTTATGCCAAAATGACCAGTGTACAATCGTTACATTCAGAAAAATACGAATATAAAAATGAAACATAACTTTAGACTGCTCTTACATGAGTGCAAGAAATATAAATGGAGACAATTTTCAAGGTGCAGAAAAATAAGTGAATGCATAATAAAATACATTAATACACACAATTTGTCCTAAAAAGGCATTGTAAACTTTACTTATACTAGTACAGACTGAAGCTGACCCTCAACAATTTAAAAGCTGCACAATAATTAAAGTCACCAAACTCCTTGAACAAACTTTAGACCGAATAAGATTGAAAACTAATCACAATTTTTGCATGACATTGCGACTGTAAACTAGATACACACCCACAATTTCTAATCTTTTTAGGATGAGAGGCTGTTAGGCATACATATCCTGTAGATTTGACCAGGGGTAAAGTATTTTCTCAGACCGTTTGGATATTAAGCCTCTATTTCAAAAACGTTGATCCAAATATAGCGCTTACAGCAACAACTTAACCAAGAAAGCATTAAAACGCTAAAATTTCATTATAAAAAATACAAGAATAAACCGAATCTCATAAATTTCCCCTTTGTATATGTTAAAACGTCCTCAAGTAATAAAATTGTGTAATTTTCATGGCGACGCGGGCGACAAGCATACCGAGATGAACAAACGCGAGGATCTTCCTCGGAAACGTCCATGAGAGCGAGAAATGGAGAGTAGCCGATAAATCGGCGGCGAGGAGGCTCGGAGGATGGAGAGAGGGAGGGTAGGGTTCGCATGGCAGTCGAGACAAAAACGGGAGCCAATGGAAATGGCAAGGCCGGTGGTGGCAGCAAATTGAGGGCAGGAAGGAGAGAGAGAAGCTTGGTGAGAAGGACGGAGAGCCATCGGAGAGAGCGAGAGCTTACTGAGGCCAGCTCTACGCTCGCCCCTCCGCCACGACTAGGTGGACCAGAAGCGCCGCACCTTGATAAATGGAAAGGTTGTATATAATTAAATAGAAATAAAATAAGTAAAAAACGAAGCAAACAATAGATAATAAAAGTTGGGGAAAAAATTAGAAGCCTTAAAAAACTTATTTCAATATTATTATGATAATTTTTTTTAATTATTATAAAATAATTTAAGCAAAATTACTTTTGACTAAAATAAAATTATTATGGTAATTATTACAGTAGCCATCGCTAAAATAACTACAATAGCAATAAAATAAATATATCTTACAAATATAATACGACACCAATACGTTTTTTTAAAATCTAACAACATTTTTAGGTCAACCACATGTCGCGCTCAAAATGAGATGGAGAGGTTGATTATCAAAACTCTCAATTTAGATTTTAAAAAAATGGTTTAATTTCGATTTAGCTATTTATGTTATTGATTAACTATTTAAATAAAACGTGATATAAATAATTTGCTTGGTTTCCAAAGAATAATAAAAAAAATACAAAGATGGTTGATTGAAAGCATTTTAACTAATATAAATTGATAATATGAATTAGACTAATATATAAAATCAATTTAAAAATAAATAAAATTTTATACAATTTGTTAATTATGAAATTAATTATAACTGGGATACAATAAGAAATAGTTAGATATTTTTTTAAAAAAAAAAAAATTATATATCAACATTAGACCGACGACCAACACTAAATGAAAATATATAACAGACTTTAGATATTATTCAAAATAATAGGTAAATAATTAATAAAATAAACACATGTGAAGTAAAATAGTCAATTTATTATTTCGCCACAAAAGTATCGAAATCTTTCGCCAATTCAAAATTGGACCGATGTCGAAGTAAAAAAGGCTTTATTACTTCATCGTTTATGTAATAGTATTGAAGTAGTTAATCGTATATGACTTTATAAGTTACATTGATTAACAAAGTAAAATATGTATAAGACCTTATATTTTTTAGAGGATTGATATCCTGCGCGCCCGCACAGTGCGCGACTGTGCGCGCGCAGGATATCAATCGAATTTTTTTTTAATATTTTAAATTAAAAAATCAATTAAAAAATAAATATTTTTTTATATAAATCTCTAATACAATATATCCCCTCAACATATTACAATACTTAATAAATACTTAAATTTATTTTATTTTAATTTCTTTTTTAAACTAAACACTATAATCTAATTGGGAAACCTAAACCTCAGAGGTAAAATCTAAAAAAAAAAATAGCTTTGATACTATAACCCAAAGTCTGAACCCTAGAAGTAAAATCTAAAAAAAAATAGCTTTAATACTATAACCCAAAGTCTGAACCCTAGAGGTAAAATCTAAAAAAAAATAGCTTTGATACTATAACTCAAAACTTGAACCCTAAATAGCTTTGATACTATAACGCAAAGTCTGAATCCTAGAGGTAAAATCTTTAAAAAAAAAATAACTTTGATACTATAACCCAAAACCTGAACCCTAGAATTAATTATAAAAAAAAATAACAAACACACAGAAATTTTGAATTAAAAAATAATATTTATTTATATAAGTAGTTAATACGTTAAGATATCCCCTTAACATATTACCGTACTCCATAAATACTTAAATTTATTTTATTTTTAATTTTTTTTAACTAAATATTATAATCTAATTGGAAAATCTAAACCCCAGATATAAAATCTTAAAAAAAAATTAACTGAAAAATTATATCCCAATTAGGATGCCTGAACCCTACTAATAAAATCTTAAAAAATATATTTTATTTATTTTTTTAATCGAAATTTAAAAAAATAAAAAAATCATGATATATTGCGCGACGCGCACTGTGCGTGTCGCGCAGTATATCAAAATCGATATTTTTTATATTATGATATAGTAAATGTTTAATTTTACTTCTGCATAATTTACTTTGGTCAAATTAATTTTTATTATATTACTTCATCGTAGTGTAGACATAATAGAATATATTTTACTACAACTAAATTTTTAATTTAATGAAGTAATTTATGTTGGATCGAGAAGCGCTAGAGGGGGGTGAATAGCGCTCGTGGTTTTCACGCGTTTTGGATTAAAACATATCGGAATAACACAGCGGAAATAGTAAAGGAAAGCAATACACGAACACAAGTTATTTACTTGGTTCGGAGCCTTGGACGACTCCTACTCCAAAGCTCGCGATCGTTGATCGCTTTCAGCGGGCAACAACTATAATATCAGAATTTTGGTACAATAAAGAATTACAATTAAGTGAACTGAAAATAAACTATACCGATAACACTAAGTGAAAAACTGTAGCTTTGGGACGTCGGGAACTTGTCGTAGCTTAGCCGGATCGTTTTTTGAGCAGCACAGGAAGGAAAAACACTTTTTAATTTATTATTAAACCTGCAGCTCGAAACCTCCTTTTATACACTGCTTGAGGCGCCTCAAACACCATCCAAGGCGCCTCCAGCATGTCGAGTTAGCAGTGTGGATCAGCGCTGAAAACTTCTCCTCTGATCCACTTGAAGGCGCCTCCATACCAGTCCAAGGCGCCACCAATCTGCGGTGCAAGGCGCCTCCAGCTCAGTTCGAGGCACCTCCAGCTCTGTCGCGCACAAGCTCTATCCTTTGCACCCGAGGCGCCTCCAAGCTCCATGGAGGCGCCTCGGACACTGTTCATCCGAGGCTTAAGGTTGCTCCTTTGTACCTGCAAGATACGTTAGTCCAAAAGATACCCTACAACACAAAGTTAGCACATAATATCATAAATATAAAGTTTGACAGTCAATGGACTGTCCATGTCTGACTTCGAATTTCCTACCGAAAACCCTAGGTCGACCCGACGCCTACAGTTTCCTCTTCCGGGGAACGCGTCCTCACCTACTCCCCTCAGGAGAGATTACCTGATGCCAGTCCGGTCCTCCAGACCGACTAGACTTTCCGCCTAGGGTTACCACCCCCTAGGACCTAGGGTTACCGCCCCCTAGGACCTAAGGTTACCCCCCCTTAGGATTTTCCTCCACCTAGGGTTACCACCCCCTAGGGTTTTTACCTTGCCTAACCGCAGCTAGAACTTTGGCCTAAGAGCACTTAGGACTTTCCTGCAATCTCCATCAGACATGTTAGATCACATATAAGCTTAACTTTGATTCCTTTGCCATTAACTTGGGTTCGATCATCGGATGTTTCCCGCACCAACAATTTATACGAACGCCTTCACAAATTTGATCGATAGTGAAGTAAATAGTTTATTTAACTACACCGCTATTTAAATTTGTCAAAATCTTTTGTGTTGTATTACTCCACTATTTATTTATAATGTCAAAATAATTGATCATATTTTACTACAATATAATTTTAATTGATAAAAGTGTATATAATAATATTTTACTACAACACAATATTTTTCACTATTAAAATTGAACAAATATATCACAAATATTTATTAAATACAATCGAAAAGTGTATTCCCAAAAGGCATGTTTAACCAACTTCACTCAATACCTTTTGTATTAATAAATCTCTAAATATAACCCAAAAGTATATTCACAAAAAATAAGTTTGACCAACTTTATCCAAAAGCTTATATATCCATAAATCTCTAAAAACAAACCATAATTTATATCACAACTTATCCTTAGGCACCCACGTAGAAGTAGACGAATTCGCTCCATTCACTTCTGACTTTATCTTACTGAGATTGATTGTAATATTGTTTATTTTTTATGCTATAAACTGAAACATTAATAGATATTTGAGGGTTAATAACAAATGATTCAATATTTCATAAAAAAAAATCATCTTCCTGTCCAACTAAGGATCTTCATTCAAGACTATCTTTTTTATGTACCGTGATCCGGCGGCAAGGACGGGGGACCCCCTTTGAGGGAAGTCAATGACACGTAGAGGTCAAAAGTCAAAGGGCAAGATGAGGTCCGGCCGATCGGGCAATGGTCGAGTCAACCGGCCGAACGGGTCAGAACAGAATCAAAGACAACCCGGCGGGAAGTCGGGTTTCCGACGCTCATGGTGAACAAGGTCGCCGGGCCGAGCGGGTGGCCCGCTCGGCCGAGGCAAAAAGCAACAATAGTGAAGGAACAGTCTCAGCCGAGCACACGACCGGGAATCTCCCGAGCGGACCAGTACCTGAGTCCGGTCGGACGTGATGGGACTGCCGAGCGGCTTGACGCTCGGCGTGAGGAGGGAAGAGACAAGGACAAAGGAACATCCTCTGACAACGAGCATGTTCGAAGACCGAGCCATGCACAGAGTCCTAGGACGGAAGGTTCTACTGTCCCATCGGAGAGGTGCTCGGACTGTAGCAGTATGGTGTCAGGCATGCTTCTCTATGAAGCCCATGCTACGGTATGGTACAGGACACGTGTACACCTCGATGTGTTTGCACCAAACTCATCACAGCTCTATATAAAAGTCCTCATACTTCGGCAGAGGTACGTGATCGATGGGATTCAAAGTCACTTCATAGTTTCCTCTTGCCTGACTTGAGCATCTGAGGGTCGTCGCTGGGGACCCCTCCCCGGCCCGACTTCCTTGCAGGTAGCAGCGGAGATCCACGTCACCGGCCGTAGACAGCGGAGAGCGCCACATTCCCAGCGTCCGTCGACTCAGCGTTCGGACAGGATCAAATTGACGCCGTCTGTGGGAACGCACCTGCATCCGAGCGGAAGAGATGGACGAAGTTAGACGACCGCACACCGTGATGCTCTCCCAGGAGGATCTCGATGCTCTAATCAAGGCAAGAGCAGCTCAGCTCGTGGAGCAACAGAAACAGAAGGAGCAAGCCGAGCAACTAGAGCAACCAGCGACGTCAGCGTCAGGAGGCCGAGCGGAAGCACCGCCTGCCACGGTTCTATTTCATCGGGCCCTATTCCGTACGCCTCCTGAAGTCGCACCAGCTAACCTTGATCGAGGATCTTCATCCGACGAGGCGCCCAGGCGAGACCACAGAAAAGGCAAGGCTCCCCGAACGGACGCCTCTCCCGAGCGGATCATCAGATCGGCGACAGCCGCACCATGAAGCCGGTCGGCGGATATCCATAAAGTCTCCCGAGCGGTATCATCTTCAGAGGCACGAGGACAATCCCCGGGTATCCAAGGAGCGGCCTAGGCCATCCGCACGGGAGGAGGAAAATAAGGGCAACACATCCCGCGGCGAAATCAACATCATTGCTGGCGGGCCGATCGGAGGTGACTCCAACAGAGCAAGGAAGGCGAGTGTCAGACAGCTCGAGATCCATGCGGTCGGCTGCAGTCAAGAGCGGGCGAGCGGGCCCGAAATCAGCTTTGGGCCCAGGGACTTAGAGGGAGTCGAAGTGCCACATGATGACTCCCTCATCATCAAAGCAGTAATAGCTAATTATATTATTTATCGCGTTTTCGTCGATACAGGCAGCTCGGTCAACATCATCTTTAAGAAGGCTTTCGACCAACTGCAAATTGATCGAGCCGAACTGCTACCCATGACAACCCCCCTTTATGGGTTTATGGACAATGAAGTTCTGCCGGTCGGATAGGTCCGACTGGCTATTTCATTGGGAGAAGAGTCGCTCAGAAGGACGCGGACTGCCAACTTCGTCGTGGCCGACTCTCCCTCAACATACAATGTTATCCTGGGGCGACCGGCGCTCAGTGAGTTCCGAGCGGCCGTCTCCACCTTCTACCAAAAAATTAAGTTCCCGGTCGAAGGTAAAGTTGGAGAAGTACGAGGAGACCAGTTGGCGACTCGGCGATGCTACGTCGAAATGGTCTGAGCGGAATCAATTTCCGTGCGGAATATGCCACGGATCGAGGTAAACGTCATAACTGAAAAATCGCCCTCTTTGGTTTATGAAGAAAAAGAAGAGGTGCAGATCCACCCGACCTGATCGGAGGCCACCACATTCATTGCGGCCGATCTGGAGGTGAGCCAGAAAAAGGAGGTGATCAGATGTCTCCAGAGAAACTGCGATGTCTTCGTTTGGTCGACGCATGAGCTGCCGGGAATTTCGCCAAGTATAGCACAACATGAGCTTCACGTCTGATCGGACTCTCGGCCGGTGAAGCAAAGGAAGAGGAACTTTAGCATCAAACAAAACACCATCATCCGGGCGAGGTGAAAGGTGCGCCAATGTAAGGTATGATGTATACTTTCCGTTCGGCTGTATACTTGAAATGCAGGAATAAAAAATTGGAAAATTAGCGCAAATATAAGGCATCATCAGCCGAATCGGAAGACCCCATGTCGATCGGCCGGGCGTATATTAGTCGACCCGCAGGCTCGATGGCGAAGACCCCGTGCCGTTCGGCCGGGCGTATGATATCCAAGCAACGGCTCAAAATCGAAGGCCCTGTGCCGTTCGGCCGAATATATTGTCCAAGTTAGGCTCAAAGCCCGTCGAGCTCCGACGTTAAATATCGAGAGTCGGACCGGCGACTATAAACCCCCCGGTCGGAAGACCGTCGAGCTCCGACGTTAAATATCGAGAGTCGGACCGGCGACTATAAACCCCCCGGTCAGAAGACCGTTGAGCTCCAACGTTAAAAATCGAGAGTCGGACCGACGACTATAAACCCTCCGACCGCAAGACCGTCGAGCTCCGACGTTAAATATCGAGAGTCGGACCGGCGACTATAAACCCCCCGGTCGGAAGACCGTCGAGCTCCAACGTTAAATATCGAGAGTCGGACCGGCGACTATAAACACCCCGGCCAGAAGACCGTCGAGCTCCGACGTTAAATATCGAGAGTCGGACCGGCGACTATAAACCCCCCGGTCGGAAGACCGTCGAGCTCCGACGTTAAAAATAGAGAGTCGGACCGACGACTATAAACCCTCCGGCCGGAAGACCGTCGAGCTCCGACGTTAAATATCGAGAGTCGGACCGGCGACTATAAACCCCCCGGTCGGAAAATCGTCGAGCTCCAACGTTAAAAATCGAGAGTCGGACCGGCGACTATAAACCCTCCGGCCAGAAGACCGTCAAACTCCGACGTTAAATATCGAGAGTCGGACCAGCGACTATAAACCCCCCGGTCGGAAGACCGTCGAGCTCCGACAGTAAAAATCGAGAGTCGGACCGGCGACTATAAACCCCCCGGTCGGAAGTCCGTCGAGCTCCGACGTTAAAAATTGAGAGTCGAACCGGCGACTATAAACCCCCCGGTCGGAAGACCGTCGAGCTCCGACTTTAAATATCGAGAGTCGGACCGACGACTATAAACCCTCCGGCCGGAAGACCGATGATTATAGCTACCCCCGTGGTGGCCGAGCGGACTATAGTTTCCCGGAGATGCCGCTCGACTCAACTAACGATCCAGTAAGTCGGACTAATCGCCTCCTTCGACTAGACTTGAAGGGGAGGCAAGTGATCCGGCGGCAAGGACGGGGGACCCCCTTTGAGGGAAGTCAATGACACGTAGAGGTCAAAAGTCAAAGGGCAAGATGAGGTCCAGCCGATCGGGCAATGGTCGAGTCAACCGGCCGAACGGGTCAGAACAGAATCAAAGACAACCCGGCTGGAAGTCGGGTTTCTGACGCTCATGGTGAACAAGGTTGCCGGGCCGAGCGGGTGGCCCGCTCGGCCGAGGCAAAAAAAGCAACAATAGTGAAGGAACAGTCTCAGCCGAGCACACGACCGGGAATCTCCCGAGCGGACCAGTACCTGAGTCCGGTCGGACGTGATGGGACTGTCGAGCGGCTTGGCGCTCTACGTGAGGATGGAAGAGACAAGGACAAAGGAACATCCTCTGACAACGAGCATGTTCGAAGACCAAGCCATGCACAGAGTCCTAGGACGGAAGGCTCTACTTTCCCATCGGAGAGGTGCTCGGACTGTAGCAGTATGGTGTCAGGCATGCTTCTCTGTGAAGCCCATGCTACGGTATGGTACAGGACACGTGTACACCTCGATGTGTGTGCACCAAGCTCATCATAGCTCTATATAAGGGTCCTCATACTTCGGTAGAGGTACGCGATCGCTGGGATTCAAAGCCACTTTATAGTTTCCTCTTGCCTGACTTGAGCGTCGGAGGGTCGTCGCCGGGGACCCCTCCCCGGCCCGACTTCCTTACAGGTAGCAGCGGAGATCCACGTCACCGGCCGTAGACAGCGGAGAGCGCCACGTTCCCAGCGTCCGTCGACTCAACGTTCGGACAGGATCAAATTGGCCACAACGTATCCTTAGGCACCCACGTAGAAGTAGACGAATTCGCTCCATTCACTTCTGACTTTATCTTACTGAGATTGATTGTAATATTGTTTATTTTTTATGCTACAAACTGAAACATTAATAGATATTTGACGGTTAATAACAAATGATTCAATATTTCATAAAAAAAAATCATCTTCCTGTCCAACTAAGGATCTTCATTCAAGACTATCTTTTTTATATACCGTATTATACAATATCCACATTCAACACGACAATTTTATTTTAGATGACCTTGATGAAATTGAAAATGTAATGCAATTAGTCACGATTCAAATAATAAGAACTATCAATTAATGTCTAAATACATAATCCAATAAATATATCATATTATTATCTTCATTACTTATAGTTAGGATCTAATAGCACTTGCACAAATAACTATATAGTATTGACTAGTATATAGTAGGAATTGATAAATAATTAAAATTTTACTTAGTATTATATGGAATGAAGTAGATGTTATTTCTGTTTGATGCTTCCAACTGAGTAGCAAACATAAATAAATAATAACACAAACATAAATATAAGATTGCATAACATATTTTTTTAAAATGCATAAAACATCCTTTCTGGTTCATAACATAAACATGACATAAAAATATATAGAAGTCAAATAGTTCAATTATTTCAATGTAAAATGATGGTTCAATTAATTGATACATGAACAGCTAAACTTATGGACTTAGAGTTGGAGACCTCAAAATTTTTTCCATGTAAATCCAGAAACCTTGGGAATTGGCTCTATGCATTGCATATAATGGAACTCATCGAGTAGTATGAAACTACAGAAACATAACTAAGTGGCTCAAGAGTGTCGGGAGGAGATAAAGTGTAAAGGGCAGCTTGAAATAGCTGAGTTAAGCATGTGCCCACGATCACGAAGTGGTTATCAACTATAGCATTTCCTACCTCGAGCTCCCATCCTTGGACGGAGCAACGCCCCTTATTCCTGTTGAAGAACCGTCAGGCTCGGCCTCCTCTGATGTGCCACTGACCAGACGTAAGAGACGCCGAGCGGAACCGTCTTCGCACTCCGCTACCTCGGGCGCGGAATCGGTCGAGAGGGTCGAGACTTCGACTCCGGCTCCGCTTTCAGCGAATCTGGAAGCATCATCGTCCGATCAGACGCCTTCCTTGGCCGAGCTGCCGTTAGAGGCTGTGGCCAAAGCGCCCGTGGCCTTCCTGCTGCCACCACGAAAGCCTATAGCAGTCCAACAGTTCGGGATCTTACCGGCTTCTGGTCCAGTGACCTTCTCCCACTCGGCTCCGAGCGGCCGCCGATTTATCACAGCGATCCTCCATCTTCCAACGGGGGACTACAGCGAGCCGAGCGCCCAGTCCCGGACCCTCGAGCACCAGATCCTCATCCGGGGGCAGCTCGCTGAAGTCTGGGAGGACGTCCGGGCCCGGGCAGCGATGCTCCCTCTAGGCGCCTTGGCCAACAGTCATACCCAAATGGCCACCGGGGTAAGTTCTTTATCGCAAATCCATGGCTTGCCTCCATTCGACCCTAACTTTTTGTTTACCTACAGTACTGGGTGGAGAACCTGACCATGTGCCACAGGCTGGCTCATTTGGAGGATGAGTTCAGGAAGCTCAAAGTCTCGAGCGACGCCTCTTCCTCCCAGGGGCCATCTCTTTCTGAGGTCAAGAAGCTTAAGGCCGACCTAGAGAAGAGCAATAAGCTTTTGGAGGCCGAGCGCAAGAGATCCGCTGACCAGGAGGTGATGCTGGCTCAGTTCAAAAAATAGGTCAGCACCTTTGACAAGAAGATCAAGTCGTCCATCGCTCGGAAGCAACGGGCCATTGACGACCTCGAGTTGAAGAACCAAGAGGCCCGGAAGCTCTCCCAGAAGCTAAAGGAGCTTGAAGACTTCTTGGTTGCCGAGCGGAGTAGCTGCTCGGTCGAGGAAAAGTCCCTCCGCGACCAGCTGGCCTCCAAAGATGCAGCGCTGGCCACTGCCAAGGACGAGCTGGAGGGCTCCCGCGCGGTGCTACGGATTTATCAGGACGCCGAGGAGAGTAGGTTTGAAACCATGAAGCAAGCCTACCTTCGCTCGGATGCGTTCTGCGACAGGTTCACTGATCGGGCCCTTCGCCTGTTTGACTTGGCGATCGAATGAACGATCTGTCAGCTTCACGAGGGGGGTCACCTGCCGCCCACTGTGACGAGCAAAGTCATAAGCCGGGATAAGCTCACAGCCGCTTTGCCCGACGACGTGTTAGACTACTTAGAGTGAGGCTGAGAGCTTAATCTTTTGTAATCCCTTTTGTAAGCTTTAGATGTATTAATGCATATCAGGTCGTTCGGCCACACCCTCTCTTTCATATTATTTTTCTGGTCCCCTCTTGTTAGTACTGTGGCCTTATAATTTTTTCAATCGGTCGTAGTTTATGTGCATGTCTACTCGATTCATCTCTTTCCCCGATCGCGTAGCTCGAAGTATTTTAGTACGTTCCCCCGAACGGACCGTTCATCCGCGCATTCATGGGTTTTTGAGCAACCCTTATCCACAATCCGTCGTTCGCCCACCCACTTGGACTCGAGTCCATCGATGTCGCCTGCTTATTTTATGTGATCCCGGGTTTAGCTTCGTCGCTCGACGATTTTAGTGAAGACTTGAGTTTAACGTCGTCGCTCGACGGTTGATGGAGACGAGAGTTTAACATTGCCGCTCGATAATTGATGGATACGAGAGTTTAACGTCGCCGCTCAACGGTTGATGGAGACGAGGGTTTAAGGTCACCACTCGACCGTTGGTGGAGACTCGCGTTTAACGTCGCCACTTGACGGTTAGTGGAGACAAGGGTTTAAGGTCACCGCTCGACCTCGATGGAAACGATGGTTTAAGGTTGCGGCTCGACCATTGGTGGAAACTCACGTTTTATGTCGCCGCTCAGCGGTTGGTGGAGACGAGGGTTTAAGGTTGCCGCTCGATCGTCGATGGAGACGAGGGTTTAAGGTCGTCGCTTGACCGTTGGTGGAGACTCGCGTTTAATCTCGACCATTGGTGGAGACTTGTGTTTAACGTCGTCACTCAACAGTTGGTGGAGACGAGGGTTTAAGGTCACCGCTTGACCATTGGTGGAGACTCGCGTTTAACATCGCCGCTCGACGATTTTGTATATACTCGCACTCGGGTTTAAGGTCGCCGCTCGACCGTCGATAGAGACGAGAGTTTAAGGTCGTCGCTCGACCGTTGGTGGAGACTCACATTTAAAGTTGTCGCTCGACAGTTGGTGGAGACGAGGGTTTAAGGTCGCCGCTCGATCATCGATGGAGACGAGGGCTTAAGGTCGTCGCTCGACCGTTGGTGGAGACTCACATTTAACGTCATTGCTTGATGGTTGGTGGAGACGAGAGTTTAAGGTCGCCACTAGACCGTTGATGGAGACTCGCATTTAACATCGCCGCTCGATGGTTTTGTACATACTCGCACCCGGGTTTATGGTCCCCGCTCAACCGTTGATGGAGATGCACTTGAAAATTCTTTTATTTAAGATTTGCCCTGCACTTGGCCAATACACAACAGCTACGAAATACAATATTCACTTGCGCACCTCCCATCCTGTCCTGTAGGGTTGAAGATGGTTCACGTTCCAGGGTCTCTCGAGCTGCCTCCCTCCTTCGTCCTCCAAATAGTAAGCGCCCGAACGGAGATTCTGCACGACCTTGAACGGTCCCGCCCATGGTGCCTCGAGTTTGGTGACATCACTGACTGGCTTCACCTTCTTCCATACGAGGTCGCCGACCTGGAAGGACCTCAGGATTACTCGTCGGTTGTAATTCTGCTTCATTCGATGCCGGTAAGCCGTTATTCAGGCGGCAGCTTTTGCCCTTACTTCATCCACCAAGTCGAGCTCCATTAACATCCGCTCAGCGTTCCCTTCGTTGTAATGCTGCACCCAATCAGATTCTATGCCGACCTCCACGGGGATGACTGTCTCGCCGCCATATACCAACTAAAACGGGGTTACATCGGTCGCTTCTTTCGGGGTCGTGCGAAGAGCCCATAGCACACTGGGGAGTTCGCCGACCCAACTGCCCCCCATGTGGTCAAGCCGAGCACGCAGGACTCTAAGGATCTCCTGATTGGTGAATTCTGCTTGCCTGTTACCTTGGGGGTAGGCCATCGAGGTGAAGGATTGTTGGATGTCATAGCCTTCACACCATTCTTTGAGCTAGCCTTCACACCATTCTTTGAGCTCTCGACTGACGAACTGCCTCCCATTGTCGGACATGAGTTGACGCAGGATCCCGAACCGGCAGACAATATTTTGCCAAATGAATTTAGTAACCATTTGCTCGGTGATTCTTGCGAGCGGCTTGGCTTCTATCCATTTTGAGAAGTAGTCGACTACCACCAGCAGAAACTTTCGCTGACCGGTCGTCATAGGAAAAGGTCCGACGATGTCCATGCCCCATTGGTCAAACGAGCATGATACGATGGATGCCTTCATCTCCTCGGTGGGTCGATGCAGCATTCTGTGGTACTTCTGGCAAGATAGGCAAGTTGCCACCGTCCGAGTGGCATCCTCATGGAGGGTCGACTAGAAATATCTAGCCAGAAGTATTTTTCGAGCCAATGCGCGGGCGCCCGAATAACCTCCGCAGGAGCCCTAGTATACTTCATTCAGAATGTAATCAACGTCTTCCGATCTGACACACTTGAGTAGGGATCGGGAGAAGGCTTTCTTATAGAGTTGGTCGCCAATCAGTGTGAACCAACCGACTCTCTTCTTTATCAAGCGAGCTTCTTCCGGATCGGTCGGCACATTCCCCGAGCTTAAGAACTCTATCAAACATGTCCTCCAATCATTCGGGAAGGTGAGCCCCTCCATTCAGTCAATATGAGCTACCAAAGATACCTGCTCGATTGGTTACGCTATGACAATCGGCGATAGTGAATTGGCTAGCTTGGCTAGCTCGTCTGTAGCCTGATTCTCCGATCGAGAGATCTTCTGTATGACGACCTCCCAGAAATTAGCTTTCAGTTTTTCGAAGGCTTCAGCGTAGAGCTTGAGTCGGGAGTTACTTATCACGAACGTCCCGGTTAGCTGTTGTGAGGTCTGCTGAGAGTCCGAGTGGATGAGGACCTTGACAATTCCTACATGCCGAGCGGCCTGTAAGCCAGCTATCAGTGCCTCATATTTTGCTTCGTTATTGGTGACTCTATAATCCAGCCGAACGGACAATTGCATCGGAATCCGAGCCAAGGAAGGTCACTTGAATCCGAGCTGAATTTAGATGTGTGTATATATGAAATATTTAGGATAAAAAGGAGTTAAAATGATTAAAATTGGAACTAAATGAATTTATTTAGGAAAATTAAAAATAAAATATGTAATAATTAATGAGGAAATGAATTTATAGAATTTTATGAAATTTTTAGGAATTTTTTTAAATTTTATTTGAATCATTTTATATTTTATGGAGATAAACAGGTAGAATATAAAGCCTGTTTTGATTACCAATTAAAGTAAGAATTGATAATATTAATTAACCTAGGTTTATATTACAAAAATCTAAGTTTTGTAATCATCATCGCCTCTCTGCCTCGTGCTACTGTGACTGCGGTGGCGTACACCCCAGCTGGCTGATCACCGGCACCGCCTCCATCCACACGAGACACTGGCGCCCCATCCCTCAACTTCGCATCTCCGAGTTGAAGCCAACAACCACTATCTTGCTCGAAGAAGCCCCCACTGTCGTCCCAAGAGGCCAGCCATTGTCGCGGGTCGCCTCTTCGCATCTAACCACAGCATCTCCGCACGTGAGCAGTCGACACCAAGTCCCTCTCCTCAGTCTCCATCATCGGTCGTTATGCCATTACTTATCTGCCAGAGCCGAAACACCGAGGGCACATCGTAGTCGCTTCGTGGCAGTGAAGTCGTGGTTGTCCACTATGAGCACGAGGGCCACAATCGAGTTTCCCCTCAGTTGGCGCACGTTACCCACCATGCTAGGAGTCATGTACACTGCCTAGACATCAACCACCCTCCTCCCTTATGTTATGCGCAACTATTGCAGACAATAGCTAATCGCCCTTTTCAAATCATCGACGCATCATGCCACCATGAGCCGCTTGCTCGAATCCTTCGACCCCCAGCCTTGGCGTCTCCATCGGTCACCCGTCGCAGAAAACTCTTCGTCGAAGAGGGAGCTAAAAACCAAGGATAACCTTAATTATTTACATTGATTAATTATTGAATAGATAATAATTGCTAGATCTAATTGATTAATTAATGATAAGTTTAATTATTGGATTTCTTAAATTTAGTGATTAATTAGTGATCAGTAGGATTGATAATTAATTGAATTATTAAAGGGATAAATGAGTTAATATCATTTAAGAACTAATCGAGTTATTGATTTACTTAAGTAACTTCATATTTAGTGAAATTGTTGATTGACTAGTAGATTAACATATGAACTAATCAATAAAGTTGATAAACCAATTAGACATTATAATTAGGATTACACTAGTGCTTAGATTTGCCTTCGTATCTTATACTTGTAGGATTCGTGCTCGAGGCAGACCTTTTGACTCGAGGATGGATAGGATACTCTACATTTGAGGTGGGTAGTTTCTACTTTGACTTTTTTAGATCTTTGATCTTAGTGCATGATTATATCTGTTTATATATTGATTAGATAGTATTTAGTTGTTTATCTTTACTCTATTTATATTATCTCTTGAGCTTGACCTTGTATTGCTTGACCTTAGAGATGGCACTGTGGTGTTGGCCATTTTCATGTCACGTGGCACATCAAATTGATAAAGATTGGAACTCAACTAAACTAAATGAAACACGTGTCGTAGTAAGGAGTCCCAAGTCGTATTTTTCCAAGGACTAACTAGTAAATGTGTGTAAATTCTAGAATTGGTTCCAATCAAATTCTAATATCAACAAAATTCAACTTAGTACTTCCATTTATCTCACAATTCAAATTAAATTCTTCCACAATCACAAATGGATCAAAGAAGGTCCATTCTCACCAAAACATAATCCATTACCTTTTCATTAAGTTAATAACAGTCAAATTCGAATCCTAACGCATTATTGAAACAATTGAATGGATCACTCACTCTCAACTTCACAATCACAGTAGCAATTAAACCATAAGCTCAAACACACTTGTATAAACCATATTAGAATCAAACTCACAATCTCAATCGAATTCAACTATCAAACATCAAAAGCTCAATCAGTAACAATACACCCATTGGAAGATCTAAGGTTTGCTAGTTACATGAACGTCACTCAACAATTTGTAATAATCAAATCATCTATGTCAAAAACATAAACTAGATTATATCCTAAGTTAGTAGCTGAACATGGTTTAGAATGCAGAAATTCAAGAAATCAGAACTATAAGCAAGAAAACAGAATTGCAGAAAACAAGAAGTAGAGAAGAAATAGGTAGGAAAAGGAATCCGAACACAAAATCTGAAGAAACAAAAATGCAGAAATAATAAATTGCAGAATTAAATTCTAAATCATCTCTAATCAAATCTACTCTTTCAACAAGCCTCTCCTTGCCGTCACACAAGGATCCTTAATGAAACCTCACTTCGGACTTGATGAAAGAGCTCTCAACCACTGAATTTAGTTCAATTCCCTCCAGCACCAGAGGAAAACTTCTGGAAAAGCTTATGAAGAAATGAACTGCAAGCATCGAAATTCTGCAGATCTGAAATATGCATTCTCTGGATCGATGCTCTCTGATGGAGGGCGAGCCACTATCACCAAAGAATCCCTCCGATGATGGCTGAAACAGAGGAAGCACGCGAACAGATCTGAGCTCCGGAGAGAAAGTCGCCGGCGCGAGCAGATGATCGAGACTTGGAAGCCAATGGATAGAAACTCCAACGCCAATGAAGCTCACTGAAAAGTGGATCTGGAAGAGGATGGGGAACATCGGCGTCGCAGCGGAGAAGAAGATGGCACTGTGGAGAAAATCGCGACGCCGAGCTCGTCTTCTGCACTGTAGCTTCTCAGATTTAAATCAGATCTGGATCTAATCGGACGGCTGAGATGAATCCTGGCTAAATCAATGGTGAAAAGTCATCCAAAATATGATCTGAAGGTACTGATGTTGATCTAGGGTCTGGATCTACTCTCCTGTAGGTCGGATCGATCAGATCATCACTGGATGGTCCAGATCCGACCAGTCTTCAATGAACGGTCCAAGATAATCCGGCTGGATCAATGGCTGGATGAACTCAGATCTGGATCAAAACTTCTGGATCTTCATAAATAGCTCAGATCTGCTCCCCATTAAGTTGGATCGGCCACATCTTCAACGGATGGCTCAGATCTGCTCAATCTTGGATGAACGGCCTATAATGCTCCGAGGCTTGATCGACTTGATTAGCCCTTGATTTGAGCCCAAATGCAGCCTGATCTGATCGGGTCCATGACCCTTTTGATGCCTACAAAATAAGGATCAAATATTAGCATCAAATTAAGCCATAATAACATAATTTACAATTTAGTCCAAAATTGATACAATGTATAAAAATGTTATGTAAATATGAGTTCTATATATGAAAAATACATCAAACCATGATTATATGAATGAGAATAGTATAGTAAAATCATGGTTATCAGCAGACCTTTTGACTCGAGGATGGATAGGATACTCTACATTTGAGGTGGGTAGTTTCTACTTTGACTTTTTTAGATCTTTGATCTTAGTGCATGATTATATCTGTTTATATATTGATTAGATAGTATTTAGTTGCTTATCTTTACTCTATTTATATTATCTCTTGAGCTTGACCTTGTATTGCTTGACCTTAGAGATGATCCATTTTATATCTATGTAGTCTCATGATTCTACATGCTTTATTTTTTATATATGTATGATATCACCATAGTATAATGTAGGATATTAAGTATCCTGCTAGACCCCCAGTTAATGATTTGAGCTTGTATTTATTGTTAGTCAAATCATACTGTAGTGTAGAATAACAAGTATCATACTAGACACTTGTTTGCTATTTAGACTCATGACTATATGTTAGTGAGGTTAGAACGAGGTGTTGTTATAGAGTGTTATATTGGATATGATTATTCATTTTCTGATTATCATTACCTTGTTATATTCTGACAACAATTTTCTCCCATTCATAGTTGAGAGAGTCGTCAGCGATCATGATACATATGACTGGCCACAGGACCATCCATGGTAAAACGTTTCTCCCGCAATCCTTAGCTAGATAGCTACACGTCCTATTTTCCCACTAGACAAATAGTGATAGTGTGAGTTCTCCCATAGATAGTGATATTTATACTATCTGATTATCCACTAGACTAGATAGTGGTAGCATAATTTTGCCCGTAGTTAGTAGCTAAGGAGTTAGATAGTTATGTTATCCTGTCTACCCACTAGACGAAATAATGGTAGCATGAGTTTGCCCGTAGATAGTGACTTTGACTGTCCACTAAAACAGATAGTGGTAGCATGAGTTTACGAGCAGTCAGGACTTGATATATATATTTGTTATGTGTTTGCTTTGTACAGGTAATTTATTGGTTATACCTAGTGGAGCGGGTTAGTCATGGGTTACGTTGTTGGTTAGGATTTATTAATGTCTTCTAATTTCATCATTTGAATTGCTTATAAATTTGCTTAATTTGTTGACCGCATAGGTAATATCTAGATATGTGCAGTTAGTGGTATATATTAAACTGTCAATTATCCTCGAATATTCCAATTGGGATACGAGTTCACCATGGTTCTTAGCCAAATGTAGGCTTAAGTCCATCAATATTTTTGTAGAAGAAAGATCATATGCATTAAATTTTCTTAGCACTGTCTTAATATAATGAGATTACCAAAAGACAATTTCTTCTAATGTCTTAGTGATATTAATCCCGATGATCCTGTCCGAACGCTGAATCAATGGACGCTGGGCACGTGGCGCTCTCCCAATCGATGACGTGGATCTTTGACCGGCCGTATGGAGCTCCGGAGAACCTGCAAAGAAGTCGGGCCGGGAAGGGGTTCCCAGCGACGACCCTCCGACGCTCAAGTCAGGCAAGAGGAAACTATGAAGTGGCTTCTGATATCGAGAGATCGTGTATTGCATACCTCTGCCAAAGTTGCGGGCTCTTATATAGAGCTCCAGGAAGGCTCATGCACACCTATCGAGGCGTACACGTGTCCTGCACCATACTTCAGCATGGGCTTGTCAGAAGAGCGTATCTGACGCCATACTGCTACAGTCCGAGCATCTCTTTGATGGGACAGAAGAACCTTCCATCGTACGATTCTGCGTATGGTCTGGTCATCAAACATGCCTGTTGTCAGAAGATGCTCCTCGATGTCCCCTTGCCCTTGTCTCCTTTTCCCCGAGTCGAGCGTCCGTCCGCTCGGCAATCCCATCACGTCCAACCGGACGCAAGTATTGGTACGCTCGGTTGTCAGAAGATGCTGCTCAATGTCCCCTTGCCCTTGTCTCCTTTTCCCCGAGCCGAGCGTCCGTCCGCTCGGCAATCCCATCACATCCGACCGGATGCAAGTATTGGTATGCTCGGTTAATTCCCGATCATTGTGCTCGGCTGAGACTATTCACGGCATTGCTGCCTTATACCTCGGCCGCGTGGGCCACCCGCTCGGCCCGGCGACCTTGTTCATCATGAGCGTCGAAAACCCGACTCCCCCGTCGGGTTGTCTTTGATTCCGCTCGGCCACTTTCGGCCGGTCGATCAACCCCTTATCTGCTCGACTGGACCGAATGTTGGCCCTTTTGACCTCTGACCTCCACGTGGCGTTGACTCCCCTCCAAGGGGGTCCCCCGTCCTTAATGCCGGATCACTTGCCTCCCCTTCAAGTCTAGTCGAAGGAGACGATTAGTCCGACTGACTGGACCGCCAGTTACGCCGAGCGGCGTCTCTGTGAAACTGTTCTCCGCTCGACCCCCACAAGGGGTTTATAGTCGCCGGTCCGACTCGATTTTTAACGTCGGAGCTCGACGGTCTTCCGACCGGGGGGGTTTATAGTCGCCGGTCCGACTCTCGATTTTTAACGTCGAAGCTCGACGGTCTTCCGGCCAGAGGGTTTATAGTCGCCGGTCCGACTCTCGATTTTTAACGTCGGAGCTCGACGGTCTTCCGACCGGGGGGTTTATAGTCGCCGGTCCGACTCTCGATTTTTAACGTCGGAGCTCGATGATCTTCCGGCCGGAGGGTTTATAGTCGTCGGTCCGACTCTCGATTTTTAACGTCGGAGCTCGACGGTCTTCCGACCGAGGGGTTTATAATCGCCGGTCCGACTCTCGATTTTTAACGTCGGCGCTCGACGGTCTTCCGGCCGGGGGGTTTATAGTCGCCGGTCCGACTCTCGATATTTAACGTCGGAGCTCGACGGTCTTCCGCTCGGAGGGTTTATAGTCGCCGGCGTCACTCTCGATTTTTAACGTCGGAGCTCGACAGTCTTCCACCGGATTTATATGCCGGCGCGACTCTCGATTTTAACGTCGGAGCTCGGCGGTCTTCCGCTTCGGAGGGTTTATGGTCGCCGCGTGACTCTCGATATTTAACGGAGCTCGGCGGTCTTCCGCTTCGGAGGGTTTATAGTCGCCGTCCGACTCTCGATTTTAACGTCGGAGCTCGACGGTCTTCCGACCGGGGTTTATAGTCACCGGTCCGACTCTCGATTTTAACGCCGGAGCTCGGCGGTCTTCCGGAGGGTTTATAGTCGCCGGTCGACTCTCGATTTTAACGTCGGAGCTCGACGGTCTTCCGACCGGGGTTTATAGTCACCGGTCCGACTCTATTTTAACGTCGGCTCGGCGGTCTTCCGCGGGGGTTTATAGTCGCGGTCCGACTCTCGATATTTAACGCCGGAGCTCGGCGGTCTTCCGCTCGGAGGGTTTATAGTCGCCGGCGTCACTCTCGATTTTAACGTCGGAGCTCGGCGGTCTTCCGGCCGGAGGGTCGGCCCGACTCTCGATTTTTAACGCCGGAGCTCGGCGGTCTTCCGCTCGGAGGGTTTATAGTCGCCGCGCGACTCTCGATATTTAACGTCGGAGCTCGATGGTCTTCGCTGGAGGTTTATGTCGACATTTTCCGGCCGGAGGGTTTATAGTCGCCGGTCCGACTCTCGATTTTTAACGTCGGGCTGGCGGTCTTCCGGCCGGGGTTTATAGTCGCCGGTCCGACTCTCGATATTTAACGTCGGAGCTCGGCGGTCTTCCGAATAGTCGCCGGTCCGACTCTCGATATTTAACGTCGGAGCTCAACGATCTTCCGTTCGGAGGGTTTATAGTCGCCGGCGCGACTCTCGATTTTTAACGTCGGAGCTCGACGGTCTTCCGGCCGGAGGGTTTATGGTGGCCGGCACGACTCTCGATTTTTAACATCAGAGCTCGACGGTCTTCCGCTCGGAGGGTTTATAGTCGCCGGCGCGACTCTCGATATTTAACGTCGGAGCTCGACGGTCTTCCGCTAGGAGGGTTTATAGTCGCCGGCGCGACTCTCGATTTTTAACGTCGGAGCTCGACGGTCTTCCGGCTGGAGGGTTTATAGTCGCCGGCGCGACTCTCAATTTTTAACGTCGGAGCTCGACGGGCTTTGAGCCTAATTTGGATAATATATTCGGCCGAACGACGTAGGGCCTTAAATTTTGAGCCGTTGCTGGGATATCGTATGCCCGGCCGAACGGCACGGGGTCTTCGGTTAGTCGGCCGTTCGGCGAACAATGTTAGTTGGGTTTTTCGCTTTGTTCCTGCATTGAAAGGATACAGGCGAACAGAAAGTATACAACATACATTTCATTGGCGCACCTTTCACCCCACCCGGATGATGGCGTTTTGTTCGATGCTAAAGTCCCTCTTCCTTTGCTTCACTGGCCGAGAGTCCGGTCGGACGTGAAGCTCATGTTGTGCTATACTTGGCGAAATTCCCAGCAGCTCATGCGTCGACCAAACGAAGACATCGCAGTTTCTCTGGAGACATCTGATCACCTCCTTTTTCTGGCTTGCCTCCAGATCGACCGCAATGAATGTGGTGGCCTCCGATCGGGTCGGGCGGATCTGAACCTCCTCTTTTTCTTCATAAACTAAAGAGGGCGATTTTTCGGTTATGGCGTTCACCTCGATCCGTGGCATCTTCCGCGCAGAAATTGATTCCGGTTGGACCATTTCGACGTAGCATCGCTGAGTCGCCAGCTGGTCTCCTCGCACTTCTCCAACTTTGTTTTCAACCGGGAACTTAATTTTCTGGTAAAAGGTGGAAACGGCCGCTCGGAACTCACTGAGCGCCGGTCGCCCCAGGATAACATTGTATGTTGAGGGAGAGTTGACCACGATGAAGTTGGCAGTCCGCGTCCTTCTGAGCGGCTCTTCTCCCAATGAAATAGCCAGTCGGACTTGTCCGACCGGTAGAACTTCATTGCCTGTAAACCCGTAGAGGGGGTTGTCATGGGCAGCAACTCGGCTCGATCGATTTACAGTTGGTCGAAAGCTTTTTTGAATATGATGTTGACCGAACTGCATGTATCAATAAAAATGCGGTGAACAGTATAATTAGCTATTACCGCTTTGATGATGAGGGCGTCGTCATGTGGCACTTCGACTCCCTCTAAGTCCCTAGGCCCAAAACTGATTTCGGGCCCGCTCGCCCGTTCTTGACTACAGCCGACCGCATGGATCTAGAGCTACCTTACACTCGCCTTCCTGGCTCGGTTGGAGTCACCTCCGGTCGGTCCGCCAGCGATGATGTTAATTTCGCCTCGGGCCGTGTTGCTTCTATTTTCTTCCTCCCGTGCGGACGACCTAGGCAGCTCCTTAGACACCCGGGGATTGTCCTCGTGCCTCTGAGGATATTGTCGCTCGGGAGACTGTTGCTGTCGCCTGTCGGATATCCGCCGATCGGCTTCATGGTGTCGCTGTCTTCTGTCAGATGATGGCGATCGGCGACGGTTACTCCGAGGAGAGGGGCGGGCGATCAGGGGAAGGCTTCGGCAATCTCGTGTGTTATGCGTGTCGGTCCGGTGGAACGAGCAAAACATGGGGGTCTATACCTTCTTCTTTGGTTTGGGCCGCTCGGCAGCTACCTCTTGAACGGCGTGGGACCTCGCGTGGTGAGAGCGGACTGCTTCGGCCCGCGGTCCTCTGGGCAGCTCCTGGCGAGTGACAGGCTTCCTCTCGGCATGGGCTAGCCGCTCGGTTGGAGCTTCTTTTCTTCGGGCCGCCTGGGCTTCCTCCACATTAATGTACTTATTGGCCCGGTGCAACATATGATCATAGTCTCGGGGCGGCTTTCGAATAAGTGAACGGAAGAAATCACCATCCACGAGGCCTTGCGTGAACGCATTCCAATTTGATCTTGTCCGAACGCTGAATCAATGGACGCTGGGCACGTGGCGCTCTCCCAATCGATGACGTAGATCTTTGACCGGCCGTATGGAGTGTTGGATCGAGACGCGCTAGAGGGGGGGGGGTGAATAGCGCTTGCAGCTAATTCGTCCGATTTGTAAAACTATCGGAGTAAAATACGCAGCGAAAATGTAAATAAACACAGAGACACAGTCACTTACTTCGTTCGGAGCCTAGGTCGACTCCTACTCGAAGGCCCGCGATCCTTGATCGCTTTCCGTGGGCAACAACTAAAATATCATGAATAAGTACAAGGAAATAAGTACAACTGGAATTGAAATAATACCGACAACAAAATAATAACTGAAGCTTCAGGTCGTCGGCGACTGCAACAGCACTTTAGAGTCGTTTCTTGAGCAGCACACAGCAGAAGGAAAGCTTGTCAATTGTTAATCTTCACTGCTGCTCGAAGACCCCTTATAAAGGGCATCCAAGGCGCCTTGAAAGCCTCTGAAGGCGCCTCCATAGCTCCGAGTCCACCGTGCAGATGAGCGCTGACCATTCTGCGCCTTATCACCTTGAAGGCGCCTTCATAGGTCTTCAAGGCGCCTTCCAAGGCGCCTCCATAGGCAACCGAGGCGCCTTCAGCTCTGCTTCACGGCCAGGTCAGCTTTTGCACCCGAGGCGCCTCCAAGCTCCATGGAGGCGCCTCGGACACTGTTCATCCGAGGTTAATCTTTGCACTTTGGTCCCTGCAAGATACATTAATCCCAAATATACCCTGCAGCACAAAGTTAGCACATAAAGCATAATAGAAGTGATAATGATAGTCTCCGGACTATCCGAGCCTGACTTCGGGTTTCCAACCGGAAATCCTAGGTCGACCCGATGCCTATTGTTCCCTCTACGGGGAACGCGTCCTCACCTACTCCACTCAGGAGATTTACCTATTGCCAGTGCGATCCTCTAGATCGACTGGACTTTTGCTCAGCACTTGACGCTTCCGGACTTTCTGCTGGACATCCGCTTCCCGGCTAGTCCAGTCTTTCACCTGGTTCGCGACACCAGGACTTTCCACCTAGGGTTACCACCCCCTAGGACTTTTGCCTGAAACCATCGACCTGCCAAGACTTTCCGCATAGGGTTACCACCCCCTAGGATTTTCCTCTACCTAGGGTTACCACCCCCTAGGACCTAGGGTTACCACCCCCTAGGGTTTTCCATTTGCCTAACCACAGCTAGGACTTATGCCTAAGTACCACTTAGGACTTTCCTGCAAACTTGTTTAACATATTAGAAACCAAAACACCTTAACTTTGAACCCTTTGACATAATCAAAACATAGGTTCGATCGTCGGATGCTTCCCGCACCAACATGGAGCTCCGACGAACCTGCAAAGAAGTCGGGTCGGGAAGGGGTTCCCAGCGACGACCCTCCGACGCTCAAGTCAGGCAAGAGGAAACTATGAAGTGGCTTCTGATATCGAGAGATCGCGTATTGCGTACCTCTGCCAAAGTTGCGGGCTCTTATATAGAGCTCCAGGAAGGCTCATGCACACCTACCGAGATGTACACGTGTCCTGCACCATACTTTAGTATGGGCTTGTCAGAAGAGTGTGCCTGACGCCATACTGCTACAGTCCGAGCATCTCCTTGATGGGACAGAAGAACATTCCATCGTACGATTCTGCGTATGGTCTGGTCATCAAACATGCCTGTTGTCAGAAGATGCTCCTCAATGTCCCCTTGCCCTTGTCTCCTTTTCCTCGAGCCGATCGTCCGTCCGCTCGGCAATCCGATCACGTCCAACCGGACGCAAGTATTGGTACGCTCGGTTGTCAGAAGATGCTGCTCAATGTCCCCTTGCCCTTGTCTCCTTTTCCCCGAGCCGAGCATCCGTCCGCTCGGCAATCCCATCACATCCGACCGGACGCAAGTATTGGTACGCTCGGTTGATTCCCGATCGTTGTGCTCGGCTGCGACTATTCACGGCATTGCTGCCTTATACCTCGACCGTGCGGGCCATCCGTTCGGCCCGGCGACCTTGTTCATCATGAGCGTCGGAAACCCGACTCCCCCGTCGGGTTGTCTTTGATTCCGCTCGGCCACTTTCGGCCGATCGATCAACCCCTTATCCGCTCGGCTGGACCGAATGTTGGCCCTTTTGACCTCTGACCTCCACGTGGCGTTGACTCCCCTCCAAGGGGGTCCTTCGTCCTTAATGCCGGATCACCCGAGTATAACATTCGTTATACTCGTATCTTTCATATCAAAGTTTTGGTCAACATCTTCTTAGTAGTTATGATTATATCATGATGAGTATATCGTTTACATATAAATAGATGATGATAAACGAGTCAAACGTACCTTTGATATATATGCATTTGTCGCACTCGTTTCTTTTAAATCCATTTGACATCATAGTTTTCTCAAATTTCTCATGTCAATGTTTTATGGTTGTTTTAGTCCATATAGTGACTTTACGAGTCTACACACCTTATTTTCTTATCTTGGAGCCACAAACCCTTTAAGTTGCTCCATATATATTTTTTCCTCTAATTCACCATGATCCTGTCCGAACGCTGAGTCGACGGACGCTGGGCACGTGGCGCTCTCCCCTATCTCCGACCAGCTGCACAAATCCTCGGCGAACCTGCAAGGAAGTCGGGCCGGGAGGGGGTTCCCGGCGATGACCCTCCGACGCTCAAGTCAGGCAAGAGGAAATCTATGAAGCGGCTCCCAAGATCAGAGATTGTGTGTCTCTCCGGCGAAGTTGCGGGCTCTTATATAGAGCTCCAGGAAGGCTCATGCACACCTACCGAGGCGTACACGTGTCCTGCACCATACTTCAGTATGGGCTTGTCAGAAGAGCGTGCCTGACGCCATACTACTACAGTCTGAGCATCTCCTTGATGGGGCAGAAGAACCTTCTATCGTACGATTCTGCGTATGGTCTGGTCATCAAACATGCCTGTTGTCAGAAGATGCTCCTCAATGTCTCCTTGCCCTGTCTCCTTTTCCCCGAGCCGAGCGTCCGTCCGCTCGGAAATCCCATCACGTCCGACCGGATGCAAGTATTGGTATGCTCGGTTGTCAGAAGATGCTCCTCAATGTCCCCTTGCCCTTATCTCCTTTTCCCCGAGCTGAGAGTCCGTCCGCTCGGCAATCCCATCACGTCCGACCGGACGCAAGTATTAGTACGCTCGGTTGATTCCCGATCGTTGTGCTCGGCTGAGACTATTCACGGCATTGCTACCTTATACCTCGGTCGCGCGGGCCACCCGCTCGGCCCAGCGACCGTGTTCATCATGAGCGTCGGAAACCCGACTCCCCCGTCGGGTTGTCTTTGATTCCGCTCGGCCACTTTCGGCCGGTCGATCAACCCCTTATCCGATCGGCTGAGCCTCATACTGCCCTCAACTTTTGCCCTCCACGTGGCGTTGATTCCCCTTAAAGGTGGTCCCCCGACCTTACTGCCGGATCACACCATTTAGAAAGATTATTTTCATATCCATTTGAAGTATCTCATGGTTATATATTGCAACAAGAATAATGAGTATTAAAATTGATGTGATCCTTCTTACTGGTGAATAGGCATCAAAGAAGTTAAGACCTCTTTTGTTTGAATCCTTTTACCATCAGTCTTACCTTGTACTTATCAATAGTATCATCAGCCTTATATTTCTTCTTTAGGATCTATTACATCCTAAATGCTTAGTTCCTAGTGAAATATCCATCAATTCCCAAGTATATTTTTACATGATTAAATTTATTTTACTATTGATATTTTTTTTCTAAAAAGGAGACTCGGGACTTGATAAGACTTTACTTATTACCATTGGTTCATTTTCCAACACATAATCAAAAAATTAGGACTAAATAATTTTACTATTTTAGCTCTCTTACAACATCTTGGTTCTTCATTGTTTCTAAGATTATCTATATTTGTAGTTTTAGGAGTTCTTTTATTTGAACTTTCTTTTTTCCTCTCTTTAATTTATAAGGAAAGATATCTTCACAAAATATAATATTCCTTGATTCTATTGTTGTACCAACATGTACATCAAGATTTGTTAATTTGTGCACTAAAAATCAATATGCCCTAATATTATTAGCATATCTAATAAAAATATAATCGATTATCTTTGGTTCTATCTTTGATTGCTTTATCTTAAATACTTCCACTTTAGCTGAACACCCTCATACTTTCAGATATTTATAGGAAGACTTATAACCCTTCCATAACTCATAAAGAGCTTTTTGTGTGATATTTAATTAAGAATTTGATTTGCCAATAAAAACCTCCCCCTATAAATTCTGGGGTATGCCCGAACTTATCGACATAGCTTTTATCATTTCTTTAAGAGTTTGGTTATAATACTCAACAATCTCATTTGACTGAGGAGAGTAAGGAGCTATTGTTTGATGAATAATGTCAAATTCTACACAAAATTTATCAAATGGATCATCATATTTTCCTCTTCGATCACTTCAAATTCTTTTAATTCATTAACCAATTTGATTTTCAACTTCATTCTTATACTTTTTGAATGCTTCCAAGACTTCATCTTTGTCTTTCAATAGATACACATAACAATATTTAATATAGTCATCAATAAAAGTAATAAAGTATTTTTTTTCCTTCTCTAGTTTACATAAATTTTAAATCACATATGTTATTAACTCTAGAGGAGTCATGTTTCTTTTCACTGAATGAAAAGTTAACTTTATCATTTTAGCTTTAACACATATTTCATATTTACTTATTGGATCAATATTAAATATTGACAATAAATTTAAATTTACAAGTCGTTGTAAAGTGTTATAATTTATATGTCTAAATCTAACATACCATAAAGTAGAACACTCGATCAAATAAGTAGAATTTATAATTTTATTTCCATTGAAGTCACGATGTACAACTATTACATTCATTTTGAATAGATCATTTTTCATGTACCCTCTGCTTATGAATTAATCATTTTTTATCAATACATATTTATTGAACTCAAATACTAACCTGAAACCAGCTTTAACAAGAGCCAACCCTGACACTAGATTCTTTCAGATGTCGAAAACATGAAGCACATTAATTAATGTCACTTATTTGCCTGACATCATACTCAATACCACCTTGCCAATACCAATAATGTTGAAAGTTATATAATTGCCCATGATTAGTTTTCTTCCATTGATAGGAGTATAAGTTGAAAACTTAGTCTTGTCAAAGTAAATGTGTCATGTAACACCACTATCAACCCACCACTGTCTTGGATTGTCCACCAAGTTGGCTTCAAATACAATAACAGTCAAGTCTAATTCTAACATATCTATTGACACAGACTTATCTTCGATCTCATATATACTTGAATGACTTTCTTACATAGTCATCCTTAGAAGAAAATTTAACATCAATCAAGCTCAAAAATTCAAGGAATAAGCGGGGGTAAGTCGGTGCATGAGCGTACATAATATCATTCCAATCTAAAGAACTAATCATCCAATCTACATCATCCCTAATTCCTATCATATCCATAGTAATGAGTTCCATATACTTAGTGCATATAATTTTTCTAGCGACAAGGATATCATATCTAGCTTTTTGTTCATTATTTCTAAAAATTGAACTC
Organism: Zingiber officinale; assembly: GCF_018446385.1. Classification (NCBI taxonomy): domain Eukaryota; kingdom Viridiplantae; phylum Streptophyta; class Magnoliopsida; order Zingiberales; family Zingiberaceae; genus Zingiber; species Zingiber officinale. The sequence goes on along the minus strand of NC_055995.1, from coordinate 140,729,279 downwards.
ATTTTCGTTACCTTCGTCGCGTGCCACCCTTTTTCCTTTGCCTTTTGAAAAAGAAGTCTTCCCTTTGCCTTTGTCGCCTCCCGGCGCATCTCCTTCACCAGATCCACTGCTTACTCGATGAAATCTCTTCAAGATCTGCGACATGGTGTGCAAGGTTTTGAGGAATTTCTCGTGGAGATGGGTCTTGAGGATGGGAGAGGAGGAGAAGGAGGGAAAAATAGGGAAGTTACTTCTCTCTTTCCAGATTTGTGGCTTGAAGAAGTGTTAGATCTAGATGTAGATCTAAGCAAAAATGAGCTCTAGAGGTGGGAATTAGGGTTTGATGAGGTGTAGTGGGGAGGAGAAGACTTTTTGGGAGAGAAGGAGATGGAAATTAGGGCTTTTGGAGGAGTAGGCGGTGCACACGGGTAGGGGTACGGTCGTGTCTTATAGACACGAAGGGGTTAGGTGGGGTTCTGACAACCATGTTGATTGGCATGACCTCCTCTTTTCTCCCCTCGGCCAAAGTCACACGGCCGTGCCAATTGGCACGGCTAGTTTCTCCTTCTTCTCTACATATGTCGCATGGCCGTGCCAATTGGCATGGCCTGAGTCTTCTCCCTCTCTGGCGTTCTCGCACAACCATGCCGATTGGCATGGCCCGTGTTCTTCTCTTCTCTGCATAGGTCACACGGTCGTGCAAGGTTGCACAGCCCGTGGCCTTCGTCCCTCTGTTGGCTTCGCACGACTGTGTGGGGTCACACGGTTGACTCCTTTAAGCTCACGGTGACTCGCCTTTCGTCATTTTGGTTCCTCTGACGCTCCACACCCATGAAATGCTCACGACCAGCTCGTGGAAGCTCTGCACATCCTGAAAATGAATACTAAAAAAAAATTAAAGAAATAATAAAAGTACTCAACTCGAACTTACTAATAAAATGATAAGCTAAAATGAAAACCCTTAGGTTGCCTCCCAAGAATATTTGCTATAAGTAGAGCGTTGCAATTCTCTATTAATACTACGGTCTCGAAGTCGCCCTTTTGCCTCCTGTTGGATAAAATTCCCTTTTAGAACTTTGCGAACTTCGGCATTTGGTGCAGTGCGTCTATCAGTGGTACTTCTACGCAAATTTCCTTAATCTTCTTCAGGAATCGATTGAACTCTTAATCCTTCTGGGATGTTATCAGTTTCTGAGGGAAAGGAATCATCTAACTTTGTGGGGGAATTTGAAGAGTCCCTTCAACTTTCTTAGTGATCTCCTCTCCATCCCTGTTCTAGATATGATTGGGCATTAGGGGAGAGGGCTCTTCCCCTGAGTCAGGTCCTTTCTGAGTAATGATTTGGAGGTCTCCCACAGTTCGTCCGCTCCTCAGCTCGATACGGTTGCAGTGTTCCACTGGGTTTATATCTGGCTTTCCTGGAAATGTTCCCTGTGCTTTTGAGAAGGACTGGGCTATCTGAGCTATCTGAGCTATCTGGCTGTCTTGCATCTTTTGGTGTTTCTCAGAATTTTTCATTTTTTGAGTCAACAGCTTAATCTCATTCTTCATCTCTTTTTGCTCTGAGAGAGCTTCCCCTAGCATCTTTTCAATTCTGGATAATTGTGAAGGTTGTTGTTGTTGATAAGTCTGTTGTCCAGATGAGTAGCTCTGCTGCCCAGGTGAGTAGCTCTGTTATCCAGGTTGATAACTTTATTTTGCTGGCCCTTGGTCCTGATTGTTCCAGTATGAGAAATTCGAGTGATTCCTCCATCTTGGGTTGTATGTGTTGGAGTACGAATTGTTTTATCTTTGGTTGTAGCTGACTATCGCATCGCACTGCACAAGTTGGTTTATCTGTGCTTGTATTAGCCCTAGGAGGCAAATATTTATTGGTGCGGGAAGCATCGACGATCAAACCTATGTTTTGATTATGTCAAAGGGATTCAAAGTTAAGATTGTTTGTTATCTAACATACTTGAATGAGCTTTTCAGGAAAGTCTTAACTGCGGCTAGGCTGGTGAAAAACCCTAAGGGGTGGCAACCCTAGGTCCTAGGGGGTGGTAACCCATGGAGCTTGGAGGCGTCTCAGGTACAAGGCGGAAGCTGCCTGCGGGAAGAAGCTGGAGGCACCTTCATGGAGACTGAAGGCGCCTTGGACCGCTGTTTGAAGGCACCTTGGAGTGGCGTTGAAGGCATCTTCAGGTGGATAACGAGCAGCGAGCAGGCCTTATCGATAGCGGCTGAATCAGGATCAAATTTCAGGTTGGAGGCGCCTTCAACGTCCAATAAAAGGAGGTCTCGAGGCAGTAGTAAGAACATCTTCTTCCAAGCAATCTTTCTGCATCCAGCTGCTAACGAGACAGTCCGACAAAGCTACAACTCGACGACGACGACCCAGAGCTTCAGATTTAGTATTTTAGTTGTCGGTATAAAATTTATTTACAGCTTTTTCTGTACTTAGCTTGTAATAACTTTACGAAATATAGTTGTTGCCCACTGGAAGCGATCAATGATCGTGGGCCTTGGAGTAGAAGTCGCCACAGGCTCTGAACCAAGTAACCAACTTGTGTTAGCGTGTGTTTGTGTTTAATTTCCGCTGCATTTTACTCGATACGTTTTAATCGAACGAAATAGCCACGAGCGTTATTCACCCCCCTCTAGTGCTTCTCGATCCAACAGTATCTTGAGCATGATTCGTACTTCCACAAGTTTCACAAACACAAACTATTGCATTGGTCGTGTTATTGTTGTTCCCCGTAGCCTCAAACTTCTTGGCCAGAGCGTCCAGTTTTGTAGACATGAGTGTGACTGCATCTACGTCGAATTTTCCTGACGCCTTTATTGGATTCACTGAGAAAGAACCACCAGATCTTTCAGTTGCCCACTGATGGTGGTTCTGTGCCACATTCTCTATGATCTCTTCGGCTTCATCAAGGCTCTTGTTCATTAGTGCTCCTCCTACTGTAGAGTTGAGGGATACCTTCGTGTGATAGTTGATTCCATTGTAGAAGGTATGTAGAACCAACCATTTCTCAAGGCCATGATGGGGGCACTGACTCAGCATACTTTTGAATCTATCCCAGGCTTCAAATAATGATTCTGAGTCTATCTGTTTGAAGCTAGCGATCAAGTTCCTCATGTGGGCAGTTTTACTCGGTGGGTAGAACTTGTCCAAAAATTTCTACTCACATTGCTCCCAAGATGATATGCTATTTGCTGGAAGGAAATTTAGCCACTGCTTGGCTCTGTCTTTCAGGGAAAATCTGAAAAGAAGCAATCTCACTGATTCTGGAGGAACTCCATTCACTTTCATAGTACCGCATATCTCGTAGAAAAGCTCTAAGTGATAGTTTGGATCATCGTGCGGTCCTCCTCCGAATTGATTCTGCTGAACCATGTGGATCATTGCAGGCTTGATTTCAAAATTATTGGCTTCGATTGGCGGTCGAGTGATGCTAGACCGAACCCCTCGTGCATAAGATGTTGCATAATCCTTCAATAGTTTGTCAGTCATCTTTGGAGATTCTTGTGCTGCCTGAAATGCTTTCTGTAGGTTTCTTCTTCTCAGGAAAATCCTATCAATCTCTGGATAGAACGGTAGAAGTTGTCCTAAAAGATTAGCTCTACGCATGAAAAAACAAGATATGGAATAAAATGTAGAAAATAAAAGAAAATAAAAATAGAATTATTTATCTCTAAAATGCAGAATGTTAAGAAAAAGGAAAAATAAAGGAAAAACTAGGTCTAGTCTAATCTAATTGATTCTTGCTAATGTTATAGACGCAGTCCCCGGCAACGACACTAAAAACTTGTTATGCTTCCGTAAGTGCACGGATTCATCGTCAATAAGAAGATTATCGATCCCACGAGGATTGATTATAAACACTAACAATGGTTCACCTAAGATTAGCTAAACTATCGATGGTTGTGAGTTATCTAAAGAAAAGGGAATAAGAAGTGGAAACGAGGACTAGTGAAGAGAGAGTAATTTACTTAGTTATGATGAGTTCTAGGAGTTCGGTTTCATTGTGGTGGTATTGATGTATCACATTCTTTCCTTTACTCATTGCCCATCAACATGCATTTGTCGGAAGCTGAAGTATCTATTCTTAGGTACCAAATAAAGAAGATCCCTATGAAATCTTGTTACGGTTAACCCCTGTCACTAGGGTACCTCGGTAAATCACAAAGACACTACTCTAATTGGTGTCACTAAGGATAGAGATAAGGAGCTTAGTTTGGTCTTTTATTTCCTTATGGAGGAGTTGTCTCTCATTTCAAGGAAGTACCCTAGATGTCCGTGAACGGGTTACCCCTGTCACTAGGGCCCCTCGGGTGTACGATCTAATATATTCTCTCTACGAGATAGGTAATTCCTACACAATCAATTAACACGATATAGAGATCGAGTAGTCGAAACAAAGCACGCGAAATCATCCAATGAAATAGAGGCAAAAGTATGAGTCTTACATCAAACCAATCCACAACTATTCCCTCATCCTAGAACAAAGATTCTACTCCATAGATGCCGGAGAAAAACCCGAAGACATAATATTAAGCATACAATTCTCAAACAAGAAGAGAGAAAGAGAAAAACGCTTATCCAACGACGACGTGTGATCTTCGGATCTAATCCTTTGCTTCTAGAGTTGATGTGGTGATGAAGGATCGCTAGACGGATGCCCTGGACGACGTAGAACAACACCAAGTCGATTCTCTTCCTGACGGCTCACTTCCCGGCTCTCCCCCATTGAGGAAAAGGGTTAAACCCCTTTTATAGGCTAGGGCGCGGCTGCGGCGGCACGACCGTGTAAGGATGGCACAACCATGCCCTTTCTTGTCTCTGGCTGCGCTGCACGGCCGTACCAATTGGCACAACCGTGTGAACCTGGGGCTCAGCTCTGGGGACACGACCGTGCAGGATTACACGGCCGTGTACTGCTTGGCTTCGGTCATGAGGGGCACGACCGTGCAAGTAGGCACGACCATGTACTGATCTACCTCTGGGTTGGTCGCACGGACGTGCAAGGTTGCACGGTCGTGCACTTTCCTTCTCCTGATTGGCCACATGGTCGTGCGAGGTTGCACGACCGTGTTCTCTTGCTCGTTCCGGTGTGTCAACAATCGCTGTTTTTGCTCCAAAAGTTGTCTCTGTCAACACAAAATCAAACAAAGAGCAGATATCCGAACAAAAGAATATATATGATGAATACATGATAAAAGAGGCGATCATACGAAGAATATGTACGTATAAAGCAAGTGAATGTGCGTTAAAAATATGCATAAACTATCATAATATTTACGCACATCAGTGACAACTTGAAATGACTTATTTATTGTCATGCCTTCGGCATACAGATTATGTAGGATCAACTACAACTCTTGCACTTGAGTCGTCACGATTTTGAAATCAATTATCTTTAAGTGTAAGAATTTGCCGACAGTAAATTTCTTAAGTCTGACATCTTCTATTTTGTACTTTCTTTCGAGAGATTCTTGTAACTCCTTTGTAGTTGACATTGGATTATGCACGTTGTATAACATGTTGTCCAAGCCATTAAAGACATAATTTCGATATAAGAAGTCAATATGTCCCTAAGCATCATATGTTGCCCTCTTATCTATATTAGACTAATCTTGAGACATGGAGGGGGCATCTTCACGGAGGAACCTCGCAAGGTTTAACGTGGTTAGGTAAAATAACATCTTTTACTATCACCTCTTGAAATTAGTATATGTAAACTTCTCTGATTTCTCGCCATACACCGGTGGAAAAGGAGCTGTTGATGATGAATCTATCAAGATTGCACGAAAATTCATCTTAAAATTATTGGATCTGGTGGTACAATCTGAGTGTGGATAGAATGATGGTATAACACTGCTTAGGCGAAGTCGATGTTAGAATTGGATTTTATCTCTTTAAGATGAATTTGTACTCACAGAATACGATAATCGTCTCTCAAGATATAACAACTTTATCTTGCGAGAGCAGCACTGTAAATCACAATACCTCTAAACTAAAAAAAGTTTCTCAAACTCTTCAAATGTAAGTATAGAATGCAGTACTTACTTTGCTTTGAGTTGAAATGAATGAAATAACAAAGGGAGGTTGGCTTATTTATACTTCATAAAGGATTAGAAGAACTTGATTCAATTAAATCTCATCTGCAATGTTGAATTGGATGATTCCTCTCTAAAAAATACAAGGTCTCTTGAAATATCTTCTATTTTGAATTATATTAAGTCATTCAAACAGACATTTATACATTCTCATTTGAATGTATCCGATTTATCCCTCTTAATCTAATCCAAATTAAGTCATACCATTTATCAAGTGATGACTTTAATTTCTCATTCGCATCTCAAACTAATTTGCCAACACTGTATTAACAAATTATGCGATGATCGAGAAACCAGAGAACTCTTGAAGAAGCTCATCCGTGTTCTAGAAGCGATACATTTGGCCAGTCAAATACATTTAATTATTTACTAGTTTATTCCAGGACGCAACCATGACCGCGATAAATCTGGCCACTGGCCCACCCCTACTTCCTGAAACAACACGTCGTTTAAGCCGGCAGTCTTTCCCCCTTTCTAGAAACAACTGCCAACGAATTCAACCTATTGCTAATTAATTGTAAGATTTCCAACCTTTAAAGGACTTGAATGCAAAATAATATTTGAAAAAATTTCCGGAATCGCCAGCCAAGGTTGGGGAATTCCTGGTAAATATCGAGCCGAGGAGGACTGATTTGTATATATTTAATGTCAATGCATAGGGAAGAGGGACCTTTTTAACTTTCCCTCTGATTGTTCGCCGAGATCCCTGCGCCGGCCTCGATTCCTTTGGCTTGGGTCTTCTGGAGGACAGGAAGATCGGAGATGGGGCAGCAGTCGTTGATCTACAGCTTCGTGGCGCGGGGCACGCTGATTTTGGCAGAGTACACGGAGTTCCAGGGCAACTTCAGCACCATTGCCGCACAGTGCCTCCAGAAGCTCCCCGCCAGTAATAATCGTTTCACCTACAACTGTGACGGCCACACCTTCAATTACCTCGTTGAGGATGGATATAGTGAGTCTATCTCCATATTGAAATTGCTTCCCTGTTTCTTTGATCCATCTGATCTGGTTTCTCGTGGTGGTCAGTCAAAGCGAAAAGTGGCTATTTTTAGTCGATTTAGTATTGAGTATTTTCCGGATTATTTTTCTGGATGTGTATGTTTCTCGGCTTTATTTTTCCTGATTCTTGGGTCTTTCTTGCACAATTCAGGATGATCTGTCGCTAGTTTTGGTTTGTCAATCTAGTCATGCAATTGCGTGGGCCGTGATGGATATTGTTGGATATCTCTTACAAGCAAGATTCAATAGAATTTTTCATAGTTAATCTGTCTTATTGGAACATTTATTTGATTGAAAAACGAATCAAAGGCACAGCTGCACACTATTCGTTGTTTTCTGCTTTCTCATAGGCTTCTCTAGGATAGAGACGAAGAGCAACGGATATTTGACGGATTTGGTTATTCCCCAAATTGGAAAAAAAAAGTGTAAACAAGTGATAGAAATTCATTTTAGAAAGTGTATTTTCTTACAATGCAATCACAACCTCGAAAGACTTATCAACTCGCCGAGTATAATCCATGTTCCTCTTTACAAATTCTTCTACTTTCCAGGTTTTCAAAATGCATGTCCGTAATGACCTTGTATTTCTTGGATTCTAGCTTGTAATTCTCTATCAAAAAAGTGATATTTATCAGGTAGAATAAAGGAATCAGTTTTTTTTTTCTTTCAAGTTTACAGTTTGTAATATGGATACTTGTTTTTATGTGAAATTCAATACTACATCACCAAATAACATGTTATGTATGCTTATTTCTGATTGAGAATGACCAACTTTTGTATCCGAGGTGATGCCTTTCTATTGGATAATGGCTCCTTTTACATTAATTCAGATGTCCTAGTTTGCATAGATTGATCTGCTTCTAACCTAGGAAAGAGGAAATAGCTGTCAATGCACAGGGATGAATAATTTGTCTAACTTAAAGCATCTTCCATTTAAAATAATGATTACAGATGTTCAATTGCTTCAAGCTAGAGCTAGAAATGGATTGGATTAGTATCTTCTCATGTTAACTTTTGTTGGATCCATCTCCCAAGAACCTCAAACCTACCTACTGTGATTGATACCAATCTACACCTGTTTTATATCCCTCAGTGTAATTATTTATTCTGGTGTCTACAGAATTAACCAGTGAAAGATAGTAAGCCAAGAACATTTATGAAAGATAATCAGCACTGGGCGAAAGGACGATAGGATAATTATTGCATTTTTTATCTTTTTGTGCATCAACTACTTTCCCTATCAGGAAGTGTCACCTGATATATAATTATCCTCATTGCAATACTTTCCTGGTTCACTGTTGAACTTAGAAAAATAGTTTGTCTTCGTGATAAGGTAAAATATGGTATGGTGTTTCTATAACAGGGTTTCCACTTCCAGATTCAGTCTTGAACTTAGAAAAATAGATTCATGTTAGAGTTCTAAAAGATCATGTAAGGACCATCAAGTAAGATTCCTGGATGATATTCATTAATGCAATTCTGAACTCTACACATATTGAACAGATTATTATTCTTCATCTCCTCCATGATTGGAAAAGGGGTGTTGTCTTTTTCCACCTTTCAGGTTTTTAAAACTCTACATGTAAATATAGGTTTCCTTACTGGATTATTTTATTCAAGGAATGTTCAATAATGCAATTTTTCCTACATAACTAGATCTTGGATATTCATTATAGAGTGGAATTCAACTAAGAAGTGAATGCCCATTCTTTCTTATAAGTGTTTGTTACTTTACAGTAGTTAATTCCCCCTGTATTTGTCTATGTCCTCAGTGTAATGCTGTGTAAGTGTATGTGTAATCTACACAATTTTTCTGTCAGAAATTTCATACATTACACTGTAAAAATAGAAAACAAAGTGGTTTCAAAAGTGCCATCAATTCAATGTTGTTCTTGCTTTCATGACAAGTTGTATTTTAAACAGCCTCCATCCTGGAAGGAAAGAAATTTCTTCAACTTTTGGAATGTGAAATTGAACAGCATAGACTGGAGTGGAAATATTCCCTGTATGCTCCTCTCTCCTCTAAATAAACTTTCCAAACAAAAAATGGAATCTCCTTCCTACCTCCACCTTGAAATCCCTCAACACAGATAAAGGTGTTGCTCTCCCACTGCCAACTGCCAAGTTTGTTTAAACTTTGTCCAGTTTTTGTTCTTTTTCCTTCCTTCCTTCTAGCCTAATTCTTGTTCATACACCCTACACAAGAATTAACTGAAAATTAAATTTAGCATCAACTGATAAGTTAGAATCCATTCATTGAAAATTTGCCATAGTTTTGACATTGGCTGGTAACCTAATGCAACCCTACTCTAGTTCCCTTATATAAGAACAAGGGAGATGTACAAAATTGTACAAACTATAGGGGTATTAAACTAATAAGCCATACCATGAAACTTTGGGAAAAAATAATAGAAAAAAGATTAAGGAAGGAGACCACAGTGACAGAAAATCAATTTGGGTTCATGCCTGGAAGGTCGACAATAGAAATTATACATCTTTTTAGACAATTAATTGAAAAATATCGGGAGCAAAAACAAGATCTACACATGATATTCATTGACTTAGAAAAAACTTATGATAGAGTTCCAAGAGAAATTATATGGAGAATTTTAGAAAAGAGAGGTGTTAGCGTAACATATATTGAATTAATTAAGGATATGCATGAGGATGTAACGACTTCTGGCGGAGTAACTGAAGCATTTCCAATAAAGATAGGATTACATGAAGGATCAACTCTAAGTCCCTATCTTTTGACACTAATTATAGATGAACTCACTGTGCACATTCACGACACAGTATCGTGGTGCATGTTGTTTGCAGATGATATTATTTTGGTAGAGGAAACACGTGAAGAAGTAAATGCTAAACTAGAATCTTGGAGGGAAACACTAGAAGGGAAAGGTTTAAGTTTAGTAGATTAAAGGCAGAATATATAGAATTTAAGTTTAGCAATATTAGAAGTGATGAAATAATTGTTAAGATAGGAGAGGATGAGTTGCCCGGAACCGAGAGATTTAAATATTTAGGATCATTTTTGCAAAACGATGGAGGGATTGAGAGAGATGTCTTACATAGAATACAAGTAGGATGGGTGAAATGGAGGGGAGCGTCGAGTGTTTTATGTGACCGTAACGTACCTCTTAAGCTTAAAGGTAAGTTCTATAAAACCGCAGTTAGACCTGCTATGTTATATGGAGCTGAATGTTGGGCTATGACTCGAGCACATGAGCAGAAGATGAGAGTTGCAGAGATAAGGATGTTAAGGTGGTTGTGTGGACATACGAGAATGGACAAAATAAGAAATGAAAGCATTAGAGAGAAAGTCGGAGTTGCATCTATTGAGGAAAAACTTTGAGAGACGTTTAAGATGGTACGGACATGTACTTAGACGACCAATAAATGCTCCAGTTAGGCGATGTGAAACTATGATAAACATGCATATCAAACGAGGAAGAGGAAGACCAAAAAAGACTTGATTAGCAACAATAAAACAAGATAAAATTTATTTAAATATAGATGATGATATAATAGGAGATAGAGCTCAATGGCGTAAAAGGATTCATACAGCCGACCCTACCTAGTGGGAAAAGACTTGGTTGTTGTTGTTGTTGATAAGTTAGAATGCCTTCATGGAGACCATTATGTACCCACATACAATGCCTACCTATTTTCTTCCATGCAAAATAATAGTTATACAGTGAGTTTGTATCTTTTTATTTAGTTGAATGGCCTGTCATTTCTGTTGTATTTCTTGCCAGTCTTTATCTTTTTCTGCATTTCTTGAGTTTTTCATACATTTAATCTGCTTTGATCCTTGAAATTCCTCCCTTTTCTGTGTTCCTGCTTTTGTTATATTGAATATCATGAGATCTTACTCAAACGTGCTGAAGAAAAAAACTTGAATATTGCAGCATATTGTGTTGTTGCTGTTGAGGCAGTTGGCAGGCAAGTTCCCATAGCATTCCTTGACAGGATCAAGGAAGATTTTAACAAAAGATATGGAGGTGGTAAAGCGGCAACAGCATTGGCCAACAGTCTCAACCGAGAATTTGGGTATTGTTTTAACAGTTTAAACTGGTTTTTGGTTTTTGATGTGAGATAACTGGTTAATAATGAAAATTTTACATATCAACATTGAAGGTCTAAGCTTAAAGAGCACATGCAGTATTGTACAGACCATCCTGAGGAGATAAGCAAGTTGGCCAAGGTGAAAGCTCAAGTTTCAGAAGTCAAAGGAGTTATGATGGAAAACATTGAGAAGGTTATTTAATTTGATTATACAAATATTTCCTTTTTCCATGATGCATCCCTTTTTCCTGTACATTTGAGATTAGCAATTGTTGTTGTTTAGGTACTTGATCGTGGGGAGAAAATTGAGCTTCTCGTTGACAAAACGGAGACCCTTCGGTCTCAGGTTCCTAAACTTGCCTTTGATGTTGTCATCATTATGCTTGTGAATAATTTCAATATCATTATATAGCATCTGGCAGGATCTTGAGCTGCAAGTATATTTATTTTTTTTTCCGGTTGCAGGCACAAGATTTCAGGCAGCAAGGAACAAGTATGAGGAGGAAGATGTGGATACAGAATATGAAGATAAAGCTGATTGTCTTGGGCATAATCATTGCACTTATCCTCATCATTATCTTGTCAGTTTGCCATGGCTTCAAATGCTAGTACGATGTACACAGACGAATGCCACCCAATTAGTTTACAGAATTGGTGCTTTTGGATGTAGAGATCATTTTTCTTGTTATATAACAGTTTACTTGTGGGTTTGTGCTTCCATATATTTTAGGTTACAGTGTTGTCTTTTGTCTGTCTGTCAAATGAACAATAATTTTGTGCTCGATGAAATGTATGTACAGTATGAACATTCTTAATATACAAATTGTTCTTATTTTTCTATCTTATCTTTATTCATCAGTTCAGTGAATGAATGAAAAAGATATCACTGAGCATGAACGTAAATCCCTTAATTATTATAGGTTATACTGTGATGCCTATTGTCCGTGATTGAGCAGATTCACTTTGCAGTCGATGAATGCGAGTGTGAACATTCTCGATATACAAGTTGTTGTTTATTTTTCTTCTATTGTATCGTAATTTATGAGTTCCTTTCGTAAATGTGACTGGAAATTATTGCTGATCATAGGTTGAACAGTCAGGGATTTCATTACCATGTATGATCATCAGATTTATAAATTAATGTAACAGCTCTTGTCACTTTTAATCACGCAGATCAACACTCTTAGAATCTCCAACTTGATATTTGATATGCTTCTGCATCTTATTTCGGTTATTTCGGGACAACCATCTGAAACAAGAATAAGAGAGTTTGTTTGCTTGCAGATGTGAACTTAGTTGGCCCCTCTACTATCTTTTTTTTCTCAACCACTGCCTATCACCTAGACTCATTGGCCTTTGTACTTATTTTTGTGATTGCAACTAGAGATTATATACATTCAAGCTGTGAAGCATTAAGCTTTTACAGTTACCACACTTCTGATTTCAATAGGGTGATAAGGATCTTACATGGCCTTTGGTAGTGATAAAGGATGATCAAGGTTGAACAGGAACCCTTTCAGCTCGCCGACTTGATGGATATATTTGAGTTTTGTTAATATCAGAAGCAGCTTTGAGGCGAACAATGTTTCAAATCGATGCACCCGAGAAATAGAAGCGACGTACTGTGGCCAGATCTGGTATATTACTTTCTCTTTTGTAGGTTACCTGCCACATTTTATTCAGTCCTTTTCCAAGAAATGCTGTTGGGATCCAGACAACATGTGTTGTGTTGTGTTGTAACTTGATAGATCATCCTTAATAATTCAGCTGTGTTAGGTCACTTCTCTCTGCAACTTCACCAAGGACAGCTTGGATTTTTGTCATCTGATTGGCTACCCTAACTACTTGTCTCTTTGTTGGACCAGTTCTATCTGCAGGGTACACAGGAATGGCAAGATCCAAAGTTGTTTCTGCAATATGTCCTGTCAGAAACAGGAACAGAAGGGCTGACTCCAATCCATCTCAGCTCCCTCCTCTATCTGACATCAACATTTCTTCACATGGCAGTGTTTCTGTAAGTCGAGCATTGTTAAACTCCTCTTTGAATAAAAAAGAAATCAAGCTAAACATGTTCATAATTTTTTTAAGCTTTGGTTTGTGAACTTCATTCTTTTTGACAATCTTTGAATTTGAATAGGATGAGCATACACCATGATCATACATTGCAAGGTAATATGGCATCATAATTACCATAAGTTTTTATATGCTTTTCAAAGACTGACTAACCTTCTGAGTCATTCTTACAATGTATTTGATTACACAGTAAAAGCAATCATAGAAAGACACGTAAATTTTGATGAATAGTAGCCTTGCAGAAAACTAGATAAGGGTTTGCGCAAGCAACACAACTGAATTTCTGAAACACTACCATATTAATCTCACTCAATCTGATTTGATTTTCTTAAAACAGCTCCAAAGTAAGAAGGATTGGGTGGGCCCGGTTGGTCCCAAAGCAAGGGAGCTCCAAATGAACACTTCACGTTCGGTACCTGCTTGCTTTTGTTGTCTCCTCTACGCAGTCCCACAAAAAGCACTACAGAAGCACTTCCAAACTCCACAGATAAAAGAAAAAGACACCAAAGCAAAATTAAAGGAGACTTAAAATTTCCCCCAGTATAAGAATTTGAACAAACGAATTAGCCATCCATTGCCTTGTTCCTCTCTTCCACTCAGGATTTGGCCTCTTGGAAACTGTAGAGGTTTTGACAGTAAGAGTTTGTAGCAGAGATGAGAAGAGACCGTAGTAGTAACTTGACATTCTTGTTATTCACTTCTCTCCTGGTGTCCATGGCAACAACACGTTGTGCAGGGGCAAGATCTGTACCACCTGTGGCTGCTCTTGCTGTGCCTTCGTCAACAGCTAGGTCCGTAGTAACAGGTCACAAGAACTCGGATCCTTTCAACAGTAGCAAGAGAAGAGTGCCTAATGGCCCTGATCCTATTCACAACAGGTACTTTGTTTATATCACATAATCAATCAAAATTTTAAGTATTTCTATGTTTCATAATTAATTCCAGTTGCTTTTGTTCAAGTCGTCATTTCAGTTTAAAGTAAACTCTTTCTTCTTGAAAAATAGCAGAAACGTTGAATATGTAACACCTTAGTTTAATCATGTACCCTGAAACATTATATTTTCTTCTTCTACCCTGTAATTTGCAACTTTTGATCTGAGGTGAAAATAATGCAAGTTACTTCCGAAAAACGAAATGCTGTTTGCATAATTTCAAGGTGTGTACTACGAAACTAAATAAATGACACGACACATGAGGAAGAGCAAGTCTGTTTGAAGGCTTGAGTCAAGCTCCTTTCATGCATTTGTTTCTCTATGATGAAGAGGCCACAAGTTTTGATTGCACAGTACGTAGATTGTGTCACTTCTACATCATCATCATAAAGCATAATTAAATAGGCAAGTTGAAAATGATTAGCCCTGCATGCAATGATGCAAATGCCCATCATGCAGCATGAATTCCATAGGGATCCTATAGGGGTAAAGAGGTGCTCAGTGATCCAATCCCAGAACTAATTAACTAGTAAAGCAAAATCAAATAGTCATGTGTAGTGTTCAACGGTGTCACCTGAGATAAGGAATGCCTAGCTTGTCAAGTACTTCCATGTGCCTAACCACCGTTCTTTTCCCGTTTTGTATTTTTTGTTCTCAGAAGAGCTGGGAAGTCGGGAAGACCTCCAAGTAGAGCATGATGACGACCAGAGGCCGAGGCATGTAAACTTCCTCTGCTTGGAAGATGGATTAGAGAATATATACACAATCATGTAGCCAATATGCCATCTCTTGACACTCTGCAGCATTGACCATAAAACACTTGCTTTGCCAAAGTAATTTTCTTTATCGAGCGTATTAAAGGTGATGAAGCTTCCCTCACCAAAAAGGAAAAAAAAACCTCTCGAGATTCTTGAAGAGGAAAACAAGAGATTTTGCAGTTGCATTGATGACTGAGAAAGATTAGATTGATTTCCCAAAGAAGGAATTATCAACTGAACAAGGACAAGCAATTGATTCAAGCACCAAACTTGTAACAAGATATGTATTCAATTGAGCTGACAGTCTGGTTTCTTGTTCCTTGGACTTTATTAGTGGATGGCAACTTTTGCTTTCGTTTCACATCTTTCTATCACTCACAATTCTTAGTATAAGACTGCATGTCGACCAGTCAAAGTTACAGCTTTAAAGCTACTTGGGACACTCAGAGGGAACAAAAGATTCTAATTTTTTTTTTTTTCTTTTTCTTTTTCTTTTTTCCTTTTTTCCTTTTTCTTTTTTTTCGTTTTTTCTTTTTCTCTTTTGTATTGCTTCTTTTTACGTAGTATTTTGAGCTCACCGAGAAGGTAAAATAAGAGCGGTGTCATGGACTCAAACGTTAAAGAGAGGTTTCATCTTGTCATTAGATGTGATAGGGAGTTAATTGGGGGTTGTGGTTTAGAAAAAGTCAATGATCCGGTTACGATAGAAGCCTGGTCCTGATTCTAGATTGTCCCGACTTCATGTAGTCCCTGACTCTATGCGTTCTCTAACTCTAAATTGCTCCCAATTCTTCATTTTTCAAATCTAGACAAGTATATCCAACTTCGAATAGACAAGACGTTAAATAGTTGTCCATTGAAGATACGGACAACGTGACCATTTCTCCTCAAAGAATATGAAAAACGTAGTCATTTAGTCCGAAAGAAGTGAACAATGTAACCATTTATTTTAGAGAATGTGGGCAACCTTGAACCCTAAACATAAACATAGATCTTGGAACACGTGGAGAAAGTGGAAGCACAACCACCATCCTATAAAAAGTTGTATGCCCTTGCAAGAGCAAGGGTAATTTTTTGAAACTTAGGCAACATCTATTCTTCTTCTTCTTCATTCTCCTCCATTGTAGACTATCCAATGGGTACATCCTCCGATCGTCATTCTAACCCTCTCCTTCCTTGCTTCTCTTTTTTAGACTATGGTGGATTGCTCCATAAACCCTTGTTGCTCTGGGGTGATTGACAACATGGTCAACATCAACGCTAACTCACTGATGATTCGTTCATCAACAATCTCAAGGAAGATCAAAAATCGAATTGGGACACCCTCGGGCTTCATTCTTGTTGGTGCGGTGAAAGTCGTTCGGATCACTAGAGGGGAGGGATGAATAACGACCTGCAAAATAAAATCAATCTATTTTTCTTACTAACGATTTAACAAGGACACACATACTAATAATAAATAGAGCACATAAAGGAAAGAGGACACAAGAGATTATTTAGTTGCAACTCTTGAATTGTTAGTCCAAGAACGGTTAAAGCTCTACTATCTTCTCCTTTTTCAGAAATGACTCAAAGACAGAAAAGTCTTACAACTGTTAAGCACGAAAGCAATAAATAAAACTGAATGAAAATGAATACAAGTGTATTGTATTTTTGTTCTTTGAGCTTCGGTCTCATTTATAACTTTTATCTCAATTTGACCGTTGTGCTGATGTGGCACCTTCGATCGATCGCACACTCTCCGATCACTTGGATGCTTATTGATGTTGCGAGATAATCCAAGCGTCTGGACTCCTGATGCCTAGAATGGTCAACATGTTGAATTGAGCTCACCCCAACTCAATTCCATGAATCTCATCGAGTAGTCTTCCTCCCGGCTTCTCGTCCCTTGGATGCATCTTATACGTCATTCATGCTCCACCAGAGTATAGAAATTGAGAGAAGGAAAAACTAACCATATTATTGAATCCAAAATTCATTAAGAAATAAAGAGTACAAGACCTTTATACAGTTAATTATAAGAAAAATCTAAAACCTAAACTGAAAAGATAAAAGACAAAATCTAAACCCTAAACTGAAAAAGTAAAAGATTAAATTGTCCTCAAGGCTATAAATAAATAATTCTAATAGATTATATAATATAAATTATATAATCTAACATCCCCCCTCAAACTCACGATGCTACAACCAGAAGCATTGAGAGTTTGTCAGATAAAAATCAGAAGCGCAAAGCGAAATGAGCCTTGGTAAACATATCAACAATCTGTAGTTTTGAAGGAACAAAAGGTAATTTGATGGTGTCAATCTGAAGATGGTGACGAGTAATGTGACAATCAATTTCAATATGCTTCGTCCGCTCATGAAAAACTGAATTGCGCGTAATTTGAATAGCACTCTGATTATCACAATATAACGGAGTAGGTTGATGAAGAGAGACACCCATATCCGCAAGCAACCAACGCAACCAAACTATCTCACAAGTAGTTGAGGTCATGGCACGATACCTAGCTTCTGTAGAAGATTTAGAAATAACATCTTGCTTTTTACTCTTCCAAGAAATGAGGGAATCACCAAGAAAAATACAGAAGCCAGTGGTAGATTTACAATCTGATCCGGCAGTAAGGTCGGGGGACCCCCTCTGGAGGGGAGTCAACGCCACGTGGAGGTCAAAGGTCAGAAGGGTCAACATGAGGTCTGGTCGATCGGAGAAGGGGTGGGTCAACCGGCCGAACGGATCCGAGAGGAATCGAAGACTGCCCGACGGGGAATCGGGTTTTTGACGCTCATGATGAACAGGGTCGCCGGGCCGAGCGGGCATCCCGCTCGGCCGAGGCGTAAATCGATAATACTGTAAAGGGACGTTCTCAGTCGAGCACGCGATGGGATGAAGTCTTTCTGGTCGGACCGAGGCCTATCGAGCGGATGGACGCTCGACTCGGGGAATAAGGAGACAAGGGGACATTGGGGAACATCTTCTGACAGCAGCCATATTCGACGACCAGGCCATACGCAGAATCGTACGACGGAAGGTTCTGCTGTCCCATCAGAGATGTGCTCAGACTGTAGCAGTATGGTGTCAGGCATGTTCCTCTGGCAAGCACATACTAAGGTATGGTACAGGACACGTGTACGCCTCGGTAGGTGTGCGCGAGCCTCCCCACAGCTCTATATAAGAGCTCTCAAACTTCACCGGAGGTACGCGATCTCTGGTCTTCAAAGCCACTTCATCATTTTCCTCTTTCCTGACTTGAGCGTCGGAGGGTCGTCGCCGGGAACCCCTTCCCGGCCCGACTTCTTTGCAGGTTCGCCGGAGATCCATACGGCCGGTCAGAGGTCCACGTCATCATCTGGAAGAGCGCCACGTGCCCAGCATCCATCGATTCAGCGTTCGGACAAGATCAAATTGGCGCCGTCTGTGGGAACGCACCTGCATCCGAGCGGAAGAGATGGACGAAGCTGGACGACAGCACACCGTGATGCTCTCCCAGGAGGAGCTCGATGCTCTAATCGAGGCAAGAGCAGCTAAGCTCGTGGAGCAACAGAAACAGAAGGCGCAGCCGAGCGGATGGAGCAACAAGCGACGTCAGCATCAGGAGGTCGAGCGGAAGCACCGCCTGCCACGGTTCCATTTCATCGGGCCCCTTCAGAGTCATCGAAAAGCTCCACTCGGGTGCCTATTATCTGGAGGATGAAGATGGACGGCAACTGGATCGACCATGGAGCGCGAACCACCTCCAGCTTTACCGGGCGGGGTGAAAGGTGCGTCAATGTAATGTATGCTGTATCTTTTCCGTTCGGCTATATATTTGAAATGCAGGAGTAAAAAATCAGAAAATTAGCGCAAGTATAGGGCATCGTCAGCCGAACCGAAAGACCGTCGAGCTCCGACGTTAAAAATCGAGAGTCGCGCCGGCGACTATAAACCCTCCGGCCGGAAGACCGTCGAGCTCCGACGTTAAAAATCGAGAGTCGCGCCGGCGACTATAAACCCTCCGGCCGGAAGACCGTGGAGCTCCGACGTTAAAAATCGAGAGTCGCGCCGACGACTATAAACCCTCCGGCCGGAAAATCGTCGAGCTCCGATGTTAAAAATTGAGAGTCGCGCCGGCGACTATAAACCCTCCGGCCGGAAGATCGTCGAGCTCTGACGTTAAAAATCGAGAATCACGCCGGCGACTATAAACCCTCCGGTCGGAAGACCGTCGAGCTCCGACGTTAAATATCGAGAGTCGCACCGGTGACTATAAACCCTCCGGCCGAAAGATCGTCGAGCTCTGACATTAAATATCGAGAGTCGCACCGGCGACTATAAACCCTCCGGGCAGAAGACTGTCGAGCTCCGACGTTAAATATCGAGAGTCGAACCAGCGACTATAAACCCTCCGGTCGGAAGACCGTCGAGCTCCGACGTTAAATATCGAAAGTCGTATCGGCGACTATAAACCCTCCGGTCGGAAGACCGTTGAGCTCCGACGTTAAAAATCGAGAGTCGAACCGGCGACTATAAACCCTCTGGTCGGAAGACCGTCGAGCTCCGACGTTAAAAATCGAGAGTCGAACCGGCGACTATAAACCCTCCTGTCGGAAGACCGTCGAGCTCCGATGTTAAAAATCGAGAGTCGGACCGGCGACTATAAACTCCCCGGTCGGAAGACCGTCGAGCGGCGACGTTAAACGCTAGAGTCGAACAGGCGACTATAAACCCTCCGGCCAGATGAAGACAATAAAGAAGTCGGCTTGTGAGTCGTTTGGCTGATCGGCCAAAGGTACTTCGTGAACATTTATCGGGAATCCCATTTAAAGAAGCGGGGGGCGTTCAGACGAGCAACCCGGTTATGTAGAATACTTCGTGAAACGATTAACGAAGAACAAAGAAGGGGGAGACGCGAACGACAGTATTTTTGCAAGCCGATCGGAAGACACAAGCATGGAATAAAAAAGAGAAGAAGAAAAAGATTAAGTTGCTAAAAATACGGCGTAGCTTCATTACAATTTAGGCCCTTATGGCCGATTGAAAGGGTTACAAGGGGCACTACTCGAGAAAATCATAAATGGTCTTCGGGATGGAGGAGAGAAGCGCCACATAGTCTTCGGCCGGGATAGTTGTGGAGTCGGGAAGTTGAGCCTTGTACTTCAGGTAGTCCGTTGTGGCGGTGATGGCAAGCTCAAAGGCATTATACATCCGCTCGCATACTTTTTCAGAAAATTCGGTCGAGCGGATGTGATTTAGCCTCAAGGTTGCGACTCGGCCAGGTTCCGCCTCTTGATATTCCTTGAAGGCGACTTGGGAAGCTTCGAGAGATTCTTGCAACGTCTTCAGTTCATCTTTGTGCTTAGTTGCCTCGGCCGAGCGGCTCGCCTTCTCGCCGTCCAGCTGATCCATCAGCTCCTTAACCCGTTGCTCCAGGCCCCGCGCCTCGACGTTCTTCTTCTCCAGGTCGGAGATGGCAGTCTTCTTCCGCTCGGTTGCTAGAGTTATCTTCCGATCGAGCGTCTTCACTTGTCTCTCAAGTTCTCCCAGAGTATAGGCCTGATCGGCCGTCTTCTTTTGCTCAGCCGTCAGCAGATTTTGGGTCTTCTTGAGCTCTTTCTGCAGCTCGGCGTATGAAGGACCCTAGGAGGGCGCGCCGCCCGAACTCCTTAACCTCTTTAGCTTCTCGTCCACCATAGCCAGACGATTGGAGACCGCGATCTCCTCCACCCATCTCTGACATAAGCAAGATTGTTAGTAGCTGGTCGGAAAGAATGCGTAAAGGACTTGAGAAAATATGCTTACCCCAGTAGCTTGCTGTATGTGGCTGTTGGCCAGATTGTTGAGTGGAATCATAGCGACGCGTGCCCGAGCGTCGCCCCACATTTCGGCGAGAGGCCCCTTCATTGTGATCATGTGCTCGGGCGCGGTTGGCCGATCGACCTCGGGCATCAACTCATCAGTGGGGAGATGTAGTGAGACCCTGATGGTGCGGTGCCGACCGGGAGTCGTCTGAGCGGAAGCCGGAGAAGGATCGGAGGCCAACGCGGAAAACTGGGACAAAATGGCCGAACGTTCGACTCGGCGGGGAGCAGGCGGAAGGGCGCTGATCGGAATGGCCTCGAGGGGGTCCGCGGACGCATCCAGCTGGGATGGGGTCCGATCAGACGAGATCGCCTCCACTGCTGGGGATTTGCCGCGAGAATCGGCGGTGGTTCGCTCGTGCGGATGGACTGCGGAAGTAGCCGAGCGAAGTGGTGTCTCCATGCGGCGCCTCTTTTGTCGGAGAGGGCGCTCTTCCTCCTGAGCGGAGCCTTCCTCCGGACGGAAGGCCCTCGGCCAGAAGTTGCGTCACCCACTGGCTCCGGGAGAGAAGCCTGAGCGGCTGACTCCCCCGCATTCGTCCCGCTCTCCCCTTCGTGTGAGCCGACCGGCTCAATGCCAAGCGCCTCCATCTCCTTGGCAATTGCGGCCTCGAGCGCCGCCGCTTTCCTCTTCAAAATGTCGGCCATCACGGACTCCATGACAATCGCTGCAAAGGAAAAAGAAGAAAATCAGTTAGCAATCAAGGCGAATGTACAAGTAAAATTCTTACCGAAGCCGCTCGGAAGGGGAGTCCGGATCGGACTCAGGCCAAATATATACATCACCCATTCGGGTAAGAACTTGTTGATGTTGAACTTCAGACCGGCTAGCATGTTGGCAGCGTGAAGATAGTCCGGCCGGGTCTTGAACCTCTTTAGCTCAGGGGAGATTGGCGGTCCAACCTGCCACTGGGTCCGGAAAGAGGCCCGTTCGGGGAGACGGAGATAGAAGTAATAATCTTTCCAATGTTTATTGGAAGAGGGCGGTTTATTAAAGAAAACTAAATCGGGTCGAGCCTAGTACATGTAAGTACCCAGCTCGGACTATTTAGGGTAGTAAAAATAATAAAAGACCTCCGGTCGGAGGGGAATGTTGTGGATTTTGAACAAGACAACAACGCCGCATAGAAGGCGGAAGGTGTTAGGGACCAAGCTTTCGAGCGGAATGCCGAAAAAATTACAAACTTCTACGATAAAGGGATGGACTGGAAAGCGCAGACCGACTGCGAACTGGTCACGGAAAACACAGAAAGCTCCGCGCGGCGGTTTGTGCGGCCGAGCGGAGGGTGAGGGTAAGATAATTTCAAAGTCAGAGGGGATGTCAAAGGTGTCTATCAGAATATCGACGTCGCGCTGATCGAAGCGCGACTCCATGGTGGTATACCACGGGCCGAGGGCTGGGTCTTGAGGCTGAGAGGAACTGGCCATTGTCCGAACGGACGAAACCACAAAAGGAGAAAAAATGCAGATGATAGAAGGAAGAGGATGACCAACGAAACAGTGCCCAGAGGACCAAAACTCGGGAAAGAAAAGCAAAGAAAACACAGGAACTAAAGATAGAAAAGAAGAAGAACCTTACAGAGAAGAATGGAGATCGACGAGGAACACGGAATCGCCGAAAAGAGAAGACGCAGCAACGAGATCACCGGAGCAGGAACGACAAGGAAAGCTTCTGGGCAGCGAAAGCACAAATGCGGCGAGGAGGGAGAGAAGGCGAAGGCTTTATAGGGTTGAGCTCGAGCGGCCTCCACCGTCGGATGCAGGTCACGTGAACCGGAGCACGCATCGGGCCGTCCATTTCAAACCGCCTCGGTCTCATCACCCGCAGCGCTGCCGCCGTACGATGACGGCAGCAGCGCCACGTGGCATTCGGCTACTGGAGTGCATTTAATGAGCGCATGCTCGGCCTTAATGACGGAGATTGGCGCGAATTCCAAGGAGATACAAGGGTGGGTGGCGTTGACTGAGGCCGTAGCTACCCCTCACGCGAGCCGAGCGGAGGATGGTTTCTTAAATGCGCCGCTCGGCACTATAGGCGTCCAGTCAGTCGGACTACTCGCCTCCTTCGACTAGACTTGAAGGGGAGGCAAGTGATCCGGCAGTAAGGTCGGGGGACCCCCTCTGGAGGGGAGTCAACGTCACGTGGAGGTCAAAGGTTAGAAGGGTCAGCATGAGGTCTGGTCGATCGGAGAAGGGGTGGGTCAACCGGCCGAACGGATTCGAGAGGAATCGAAGACGGCCCGACGGGGAATCGGGTTTCTGACGCTCATGATGAACAGGGTCGCCGGGCCGAGCGGGCATCCCGCTCGGCCGAGGCGTAAATCGGTAATACTGTAAAGGGACGTTCTCAGTCGAGCACGCGATGGGATGAAGTCTTTTCGGTCGGAC
This sequence comes from Zingiber officinale, assembly GCF_018446385.1. NCBI lineage: Eukaryota > Viridiplantae > Streptophyta > Magnoliopsida > Zingiberales > Zingiberaceae > Zingiber > Zingiber officinale. Next base: position 140,706,145 of record NC_055995.1, on the reverse strand, counting down.
CGAGGCCTGTCGAGCGGATGGACGCTCGGCTCGGGGAATAAGGAGACCAGGGGACATTGGGAAACATCTTCTGACAGCAGCCATATTCGACGACCAGGCCATACGCAGAATCTTACGACGGAAGGTTCTGCTGTCCCATCAAAGAAGTGCTCAGACTGTAACAGTATGGTGTCAGACATGTTCCTCTGGCAAGCTCATACTAAGGTATGGTACAGGACACGTGTATGCCTCGGTAGGTGTGCGTGAGCCTCCCCACAGCTCTATATAAGAGCTCTTAGACTTCACTGGAGGTACGCGATCTCTGGTCTTCAAAGTCACTTCATCATTTTCCTCTTGCCTGACTTGAGCGTCGGAGGGTCGTCGCCGGGAACCCCTTCCCGACCCGACTTCTTTGCAGGTTCGTCGGAGATCCATACGGTCGGTCAGAGGTCCACGTCATCATCTGGAAGAGCGCCACGTGCCCAGCGTCCATCGATTCAGCGTTCGGACAAGATCACAATCCATTGGATCACCAGCCCAATCCGCTTCAGAGTATGCATGCAACTCAAGAGATGAAGTAGAAGGAAATAAAAGACTTTGAAATTGAGTGCCTCGAAGATACCTGAGAATACGAAGAATAACAGCCCAATGAACTATAGTTGGTGCAGCGACAAATTGACTAACTACATGAACAACATACGCAATATCTGGACGAGTCACTGTGAGATAAACCAATCTTATAACAATAGTTCTGTACAAATTAGGATCTGACAAAGGTGAGCCACCAGATGGAGAATATCGAGCATTAGTTTCAATAGAAGTATAAACAACTCTATTATCAGTAAGACGAGCACGCTCAAACAGATTAGATATATACTTTGACTGGGATAAAAGATAATCTTTCGGGGAATAAGAAACCTCAATGCCGAGAAAGTAGAGTAGTATACCCAAGTCTTTCATAGCAAAATAATGAGCCAACTCAGACTTCAAGAAAACAATTTCATCAAAATCATCATTAGTAATAATCATGTCATCAACATATAATGATAAAAGAATACAACCTGCACTCGTATATCTGACAAACAATGCTGAATCATGATTACTAGGATGAAAACCAAACGAAGTAATCACTGTAGAGAACTTCTCGAACCAAGCATGAGGTGCTTGTTTGAGACCATAAAATGCTTTACGAAGCCTGCAAACTTCACCGGGTTTGTATGAAATACCAAGAGGAGGTGTCATATAAACTTCTTCATGAAGATCACCATTTAAAAATACATTCTTGACATCCATCTGAGATATTCTCCATCGACAAATAGAAGCAACAGCAATCAGAGTACAGATAGATGTCATTTTTACAACAGGAGCAAATGTTTCTTCATAATCCATGTCATACTCCTAAGAATAACCTTTAGCAACAAGACGAGCTTTGTATCATTCGATAGATCCATCAGATTTAGTTTTGATCTTATATACCCAACGAGAACCAATAGTATGTTTTTCTGGTGGCAATGGAACCAAATCTCGTGTATGACTCTAATGCAAATCAGTTAGTTCCTCAGCCATAGCATTCTACCAAAGTGGATTACAAACAGTTTCTCTATAGGATTCAGGCTAAGATAGACAATGAATAGATGCAACAAATAAAGTAAAAGAACGAGAATAACAAGAGTAAGCAAAATATGGCAGTTTAGTAGACTTACGAACACAAGTGGATTGATGATGGTGGAGAGAAGGATCATCCGCAACTTTAGGAGATATTTGGGTAGTGGCAGAAGGAGGAACATGTGGAGCGGATATCTCGGGAACCAAAGTACTAGATTCAGTTGAACTACCAGTAGGATTTATAGGTGAATCTTCCTCAGTATCAGTATTGAAAGGATCAATGTAAAGTAGATCTGACTTTGTCATATTATGCGAACTAGCCGAAATAGAAAAGAATGGAATATGCTCAAGAAACACAACATGACGAGAGACATATAATTTTTTACTAACAGGATCAAAGCAACGATATCCTTTTTGACTAACACCATAACCCAGAAAGATACAAAGATCAGACCGAGAAGCTAACTTATTACGCTCTGCATGTGGATAAAGGACAAAGCAAGTACAACTAAAAACGCGCAAAGAGGAATAGACAGGAGCATACCCATACAATTTTTCAAAAGGTGACAAACCTGAATTGTGTGAGGTTGGAATTCTATTAAAGACATGAGCAATAGTAAGGATTGCTTCCCCCCAAAAGGCACTAGGAACACTGACAGATAATAAAAATGAATGGGCAATCACTCCATTTTGTTCAGGAGTATCTGTACAAGAGGTTTGATGAATAGTACCATTAGAAGCAAGTAAATGTGAAAATTGATTCGAAATATATTCATCCCCCAAATCATAATAAAAATACTTTATGACACTAGAATACTAAGTTTTCACAAGAGCTTTAAAGTTATTGAAATTTAAAGATAATTAGACCTGGGTTTCATAAGATAGACCTAAGAGTAATGAGTGCAATCATCAATAAATGAAACATAATACCTTGACCCCCTTTTGTAGGAATAGGAGAGGTCTCCACACATCAGAATGTATAAGATCAAATGGAGCAGAAGAAAAAGAAAGACTTTTAGAAAATGGTAAGGCAGAAAATTTGTCTAGTTTACAACCACTACAAACAGAAATATCAGAACTTTTTAAAAGTCATAATGCTCTTGTAGAGGCTAAAAATTACAAACGAGACGCTGAAACATGACCTAAGCGAGAGTGCCATAAATAAAAAATTAAAAGATGAACGACTCAGATGAAAAGATGATAAATCCACACTCGAAGCTATAACTTCTGGTAATTTGAGTTGATCTGAAACATAGAGTCCTCCTTGCTTATGGCCTGTCCCAATCATTTTCTGAGATTACGGGTCTTGAACATAACAATTGGATGAAGAAAAAGAGACTAGGTATCTAGACTCACATACTTGACTAATATAAACAAGATTTAAAGTAAGTATCAGAATATAATAAACATTAGTAAGAGATAAAAAAGATGTAACAATTGAACCAACACCTACTAATGGCATAGGAGTACCATCAGCAGTCACAATAGATATAGATGAACTGGGAGAAAAAGAAATAAAAGAGGACAAATTGGATGACATATGATGGGAGACACCAGAGTCCAAAATCCATAAGGATGAAGATATACATGAAATACGAAACGACGACAAACCTATATGAGAGGAAGCTGACATGGTAGAGGGTTGTGAACCAAGGAACTGTTAAAACTGCTCAAACATATATGAATCAGATTTCCATGAAGCATCTGCACGACCAAACATGATGATAAAACGAATAATTCTCAAAATAACCAAACTATAAGGATACACATTTGTATGATCTGCAAAAACTGATATCGGGATGACCTGTGGTCACACAAAGAATCTGAGGCAGAAAAGGATGTCAAATGTAGAAATTAGTAGCACAGAGCGTCGGCGCCGAAATTGACAGCACAAGATGTTGGTGCCGAAATCGATAGAAAATAGTGTTGGCGTCGAAATCGATAGAAAATAATGTCGGCGTCGAAATCGGTAGGGCAGGACGTCGGCACCGAAATCAACAAAAAATAGATGTCGGTGCCGAAATCAATAGCAACATGATAGAAAATAGATATCGGCGTCGAAATCAATAATAGCAGTAGGAGATGGCAGTGGTAACAGGAAGCAATAACAGGAGGCGGTAGAAAAAATTAGGTCAGAGAAGGAGAACCTTACTCTAATACCATGTAGAAATTAAGAGAAGGAAAAACTAACCATATTATTGAATCCAAAATTCATTAAGAAATAAAGAGTACAAGACCTTTATATAGTTAATTATAATAAAAAATCTAAAACTTAAACTGAAAAGGTAAAAGACTAAATTGTCCTCAAGACTATAAACAAATAATTCTAATAGATTATATAATATAAATTATATAATTTAACACAGAGTATTCTTTTGCAATGCCCCATACATTGGATGCACTGAACTCGTCGGCTCCTTTCCTATGCCATCATTCTCACTTGTCTGCTTCTTCTGTCGTTTCTGATGCTCCTTCTCTATCAGGTACCTATATGTTCTCTTAAGTCTTTGTACACTTATACATACAGATCAAAATACAACAAGAACCTAGTTTGAACTTATTTGACATCATATCAAAAAATAATTAAGGGTTCTAACAATCTCCCCTTTTTGATGTTCATCAAATTAAGTTTAAATTAAAATAAATCCCATAAAACAAATAATTCTAATATTACAAAAATTCAATCAAACATTGGCAAGTAATAATCTCCCTATAGTTATGCCTAGTTTCATTTTTCTCTCCCTTTTGACAATAATAAAAATGGGATTTGAAAATTTTTTTGAGAAAAATTATTAGAATAATAGAATAATCTGGAATAATTACATAATATGAAACATAATATTCTTTATCATAAAAAATTAATTTTCACTGAAAATTCTTTTTCATTAAATTTCTAATTTCAATAAATATATTTTTCTTAAACAAAATTGTAGAATACTTTTTGTGCATTCAAAAATCATGAAATATTGGATACTAATAGAAAACATATTATATTTTTAAAGATAAATAATTTCTAAGAAATTTTTTAACAAAATGTACTGAAATAAAATATTTATTTTTGATAACTAATTGTTAAAAAGTGTATTTTTATTGTTGATTATTCAAAAAAAAAAACTTAATTCATTAGAACATATTTAAGACACCCAAAATAAATTCATGCCTACTAGATTTATCAAATATTTTCACATAATAAAATATTTTGATAATTTTTAATTTGACTCTTAAGGCATCTAAAATTACAATTTCATCCTCTATACACTAATCCATGTTGACTAAATTTTATTCTTCGATTCTTTAGCATCATATCTAGATTATTTGAGCCAATGGAAAAAAATTCTAATGCAATTTTTTTAGTTTCTATTTATTCCTTTAATTTTGCATTTTCGTCCACAACGTTTTCAAATTCTTCCTTAGAGCATAAATTTTCTAATCTATTTTCTAATTCAATTTTTACCTTTTTCAATTCTATATGCTTAATTATTAGTTTGCATAATAAACTAAATATTATTTTAATAGCATCATATAATTGATTTGAGGGTATATTACATACCTCCCTTACCATGTCTAACTCATAAGTTGAGGCTCCCCCTATAATGTTGCTCTCTTCACTTGATGATGCACTATCTGACTCTCCTTCTTGATGAGTTATCATCATCATCTTTGCAAGACCAACTATGTGCTCTGTTTTTTTTTTTTTTTTTTTTTTTTAAGATGAGGTGTTGCTCAATGTTTCTTTCAAAATTATTTCTTTGGACTTTGCTTTTCTCTTTCCCCTTTTTATTAGTCGTTTTCTTGAGCTATTATTAGTCTTTTTCTTGAGCTTGGGATAGTTGTCTTTGATAAGACTCTCCTCATCACAGTTGAAGCATCTTACCTTCCTCTTGTACTTCTTCTTTAGCAATTTGGTTGCTTGTCTCCTGTCAAAATTGTTAGTCTTAAATAATTTAGTTATTTTTCTTACCAAGTATGTTTGTTCATCTCCATCCATTGAAGAGTTTGAATTTGGCTCACTCTACTTTACTTTTAGAGCATATTGTAGTTTGCCTTTTTTATGTCTTTAAATTCTGCATATCAAGATTAATGTAATTTCATAGTAAAAAATTATTCTTCTAAAATACTTACCGCTAAGTTCTTCGAAATGTAATAAGAATCCACTATTGATGTCTACTCTTAGATTCTTGGGAATGCATTCAATGCATATCTAAGAACATCCTGATTTGAGACCATCTCTCTAAAGTTGTTAAGATAATTATCTCTTTTAGCTTCTCATGTCGTTGTGTCACCGTCTCTCCTTCTCTAATAAGAGATCAATCAATTGATTTCTCGACAAATCTCTTCTTGCTAGAAGAATGTTAATTCAAATGTTAATTTAATTAATTATAATAAAGTACCCTTTAATTTAATTATGAAATACTGAATAATTTAAGTCTTAAAAACTCAAAATTAAATCTTAAAAATTTAGGAAATAAAAGTTCAAATATTAATAACTATAATTTAAATACTAAAAATTCTAACCTAATCAATTATAATAATGTAACATTTAATTATGAAACAATGAATAATAAATTTAAATTTAAATACCAAAATTCAAGAAAAAAATCTACTAATTTTAACAAATTAAACTAATAATAATAATAATAACAAAATTTTGATAAATTCAAATCAAATGATAAACTCTAATATATATATATATAAATTTGTTATCCTGCGCGACGCCACAGTGCGCGACTGTGCACGCCGCGCAGGATAACAACTGTTTTTTCTTTTTTTTTTAATTTATGAATTTAAAAATAATTAAAAATAATATATATATATATATATACTATCGATGTGAGCGATCTGACGTGATTAACAATTATTTTTTTTCTTTCTCATTTATATATAATAATTTTTTTCTCTTTTCTTTTAAATTTAAAAAAAAATCTCTCTTCTCTCTCCTATTATTACACCATTATTGCATCACAGTGTGTAATAGCTACTATATAGTAGTTGTTGTCCCTAGGGCGTAGCACAGACGGTGGACGTATGATATCTCTGTCGTAATGATCAGGGATCGATTTTCAAGAACTTACGATATGAAATTACTCCACCATGTGTCTGACGCTTGTGTACTTATATGTACTTCCTTCTATATTCGTGAGACCGATACTAGGAGATCATTAATGTATTATATAGTAGCTACTATAACATTATAGTAATTATTATATAGTAGCTACTAGATATTATAGTAATTTTACTATATTTAAAAATTAGCATCACAGTAAGTTTAAAAAAAATAGATTTTAATCGCCTAGGATGGCATACATTGGATGTTACTCAATCAATCTAATTTTGTAGCAAGTTAGGGTGCTTGGCCTAACCAGTGACTTCCTGGCTGGCCCATCTATTTCATGTTTTTTAAAATATATATTTAAAATATAAATTGAAAAAAACGTATATTTATAATTTTTTTAGTTTTTCCTCTATTTCTTATTTTTTAAGTATTCGAGTTGTTTTTGGCACATTGGTCATGCCCGGCTCAACACTTATTGTTGCTCTCGGGCCAGACTTCGTATCGAGTTGTGTAAAATATGAAGAGATTGAGTTGGATTGGGTTGGGTCATGAGTGACCCATCCCAACTGTCACCTCTCAATTATATCTTCACGCAAATTGAAATCAAATATACTATTATTCAATTAATAAAGTAAAAAATTATAAATAATATTTTATAATTTTAAGGTATAAAAATTTATATAGAAAATCAAATAAATAAAAGATATCAACAATATAAATCATTTTTAATTTAAGCTTAAATATACTATTGAGTAAGAAAAAAGTCAATATTCACAAATTTGAGGGGGCATCAAAGATCCAAAAGTTACCTGCTTTAGTTTAATTACTTAAACTGTGAATTTCCCAATATCCAAAAATATTTTTTTTATATAAAAAGTAACCTGGGCCTCAATGGGGCGATTTACATCTTGATCCTAATTGACATCGACGAACAAACTATATGTGAATTTGAGTTGATTTTGCCTAAGTCATTAATCACTCAGGGGTACAAAGATTTAAGGAGAGATCCGTCAGAATATAGAAAGGAAGGAAGAAGCAAGGAGGGAGAGGATTAGAATAATAACCGGGCTGTTTTTGTTCAATTTTTTATCTTGTTTGAGATTATTGACGAATGAATTATCGGTGAGTTGACATTGATGTTAATCAAGTTGTCAATCAATTACCCAGGGGAAGCAAAGATTTGTGGAGAGATCTGCTAGAATCTAGAAAGGAGAAGTAAAGAAGGAGAGGTTAGAATGATGGCTGAAGGGTGTATCAACTCAGACACTTCGACGTTCAAGTCAATTTACAATGGAGGAGAACAGAAGAGAGTAGATGTTGCCTAAGTTCTGAAAAATTACTTCTCATGCCTGCAAGGACAGATGACTTTTTTATAGGGTGGTGGCTATGCTCCCACGTTCTCCCTGTGTTCCGATATTCATGCTTATGTTACCCACATTCTCTAAAATAAAAGGCTATGTTGCCCACTTCTTCAAAATTAAACAATTGTGTTTCTCTCGTTCTTGGGGAGAAATGGCTGCATTGTCCGTATCTTCAATGAGGAATGGTTCAATGTCTTACCTGTCCAAAGTCGGGTATACCGGTTTGGATATGGGAAACTGAGAGTCGAATCGGTTTGGAGTCAGAGACTGCATGGAGACGGAGATCGCATGGAGTGAGGGCGGTCTTGAGTCGGAGACTGCATGGAGTCGGGGCGATCTTGAGTCGGAGATTGCATGGAGCCGAAGGGTGTCTTGATTCAGTCACTCCGACACTCAAGTCAATTTACGATAGAGGAGAACTGAGAATGAGAGTAGATGTTGCCTAAGTTTTGAAAAATTACCTCTCACGCCTGCAAGGACAGATGACTTTTTTATAGGGTGGTGGCTATGCTCCCACGTTTTCCAAGTGTTCCGAGATTTATGCTTATGTTATCCGCGTTCTCTAAAATAAAAAGCTACATTACCCACTTCTTCAGAATTAAACAATTGTGTTTCTCACATTCTTGGAGAGAAATGGCTGCATTGTCCGTATCTTCAATGAGCACGGGCTTAATGTCTTTCCTGTCTAAAGTCGGGTATACCGTTCCGGATATGGGAAATTGGGAGTCGAGTCGGTTTAGAGTCAGAGATCGCATGAAGACGGGGCAATCTTGAGTCGGAGACTACATGGAGTCGGGGCAGTCTGGAGTTGGGGACCAAATTTATGTTGATTTTGACTTCCACCTCAGTAGGATCATTAACTTCCCCTGAACCACGTGACACCCTTCGATTACCTCCCATATCACCAGTCTCCCCTTCAAGTTTAATCGAATGAGACGAGGGTCCGACTAACTGGATTGTTATAACTAATCAACTTACTGAGAAACTCTAATCTAGATAGTTTAGGATGTGACGAGGTAGCATCGCTTAATTCCACTTAGCTAAGTAGACCAAGAAGGGTACGTCTTACCTCACTTGACTCTCTAGACCAAGCTTTCCTAATGTACTATCATCTCGTCCCACCCTAATACTATGTTAGGCAAGTATCAATCTAAGTCCTTAATCTTTCTAGATTAAACATGATTAGTACGAAGGACATGGCATTTAATAAGGTATGTACATGACAAGTATGTGTGTGTCAAATAAGTCAAACAATTTATAGTTGATTTGTAATGATGCATCAAATTTTGGATTTGATACATTTCCTGTGAACCTACTGTCAACTCACTTTGACATCTTTTAATTTTTATGTTTATTAATTTAATTGTGTCATTGGGTAAAATTTATTAATTAGTTCCATAATTAGTTTTGATTTAATTTTTAAATTTAGACTTGTTAAAATTTGTTGGTTTATTTTATTGTATTATGAAAATTAATTTCAAATTTTAATGATGAATTTATAGCTATATTATAATGAGTTAATTTCATATTTTATATTTAAATTATAATTAAAATTTAAACTTTTATCTCCTGATTTTTTAAGATTTATTTTTAAATTTTAATTTTTAATTTTGAATTATTAAGAATTATATTTTTAAGATTAGAATTAATCAAATTATATTTAGATTTATCTTGATTAATTAAATTCTTATTTTAATCTGATTTATTAAAATTTTAAGATAGAATTTGAATTATTAGATTTAGTTTGATTATTAATTAAATTTTATGTTGGTTAGTATTTATTAGATTAGTTTTATCTTGAGTGTTAATTTTTTTAAGTTTAAAGTTTTCTTTAGATTTGTCAAATTAAATATTATATAAGTATTTTATCCATGTTGACTTCATCATTTCCTTTAGTTGAGTTTATAATAATCATATCCAAATTTTTTAGACTTATATATATATAAAACAGTGCGCGCGCAAGAGATGGCTCGTTTTTTTTTTTTTTTTTTTATTTTTTTAATACTTTAAATTTAAAAAATCAATTAAAAAATTTAACATTTCCTTATATAAATTTTTAATACCTTAATATATCCTCTCAACATATTACAATACTCAATAAATACTTAAATTAATTTTATTTTATTTTTTTTTAAAACCAAATACTATAACCTAATTGGGAAACTTAAATCCTAGAGATAAACCCTAGTTTTAACACTGTCGCGCAAGATAACAAATTTATATATATATATAAATATATATATATATATATATATATATATATATATATATATATATATATATATATATATATATAAATAAAGTAGATTTTAGCAACTAATTTTGATTTACTCTCTCTTACTACTATGTGAAGCTGCTATAGTGATGAATTTCATCTTTATTACAAACTTTAGGTTCAATTAATAACCCGTTAAATTTGTTTAGGCCCAGCCCCGCACGGCCCACTCAATTTACATTTTGTTAATTGCAGGGGAGTGGGAAGAAGACGAACTATGAAGAAAAGCCATGGTTGTGATCTCTCTCTACCGCGGCAACCTCCACCGGGTTTCCAACGCCCCGCGACGATGGAGAATCCCGCCGCAGAGCTTCTCCCTTAGCCAGTTCAAGCTTCTCATGCGAAAGCGGTCCGAAGCCCTCTCTCGCCTCGCCACCGCTTCCCGTGCCATCGCAAACCCTAATTTTAATAACGAGAAGCCCTTAAAGCCGGAAGAGAAGGGCGCGGGAGGAGGAGGAGAGATAGATAAGTTAGACACTTTGAAACGCCAGGATTCCTTTCCGATCGATCTGCAACCTTCGAATTTCCAGCCGGACGACAAGGAGCACACTAGGGAAGATCGTCGGTTTCATGAACCGAACGTTGGTGTTTCCGCTTCCTTTTGTCTGGTTGGTGCGGCTGCCACAAGGGAGGAGGATGTTCATGATTCGAGACCTGGTGGGGCTGGCAAAACCGACGGACATTTGGAGGTGAGAGGGTGCGTTTTGGTTAATTATATCTATACTTTCAAGTGCATGTGGATTTTCCAACATCTGATTTAACGAGCTAGTCGATCATTATCCGGTTTTCTTTCTATTCTTTTAAAGACATCAGTTTTTCTTACTCACCGGAGGACGCCTTGCTGATTAAACCCTCGGCACCTACAGTTGGCCATAAGATGTTGACTTTTCCTCTTATGGTACTACCGTACTAGTGTCTTTGACTTTGTAGAGAAATGCTAATAGCAAGAACCTTCTTTCCTTGCTGCTATAAATTGTTCCTCTTCTTGAAATGTGTGTTAGATTTCTAGATTAGGATGAACACTGTGAGTAATAGTTCAAGAATAATCCAAAGATAAGTGAGTGATTCAAAAAATTTTGCTATTAAGTGAACAACATAATAAAAATATTATTTAGACTTATTTTTTGTTTGTAACTTTAAAATGTAATAATGTTTCTCAAACTTATTACAAGAAAATTTAATTGAGGTTTCTTAAAAAAACAGAGTTCTTATGGACAAGGTTTATAGTATTGAGGCTAGTGCTGGTCTTAGCACAATTAGCTTGGTATATTAGTAAGCTTTTGGTTCCAACATAGGATACACGGTGGTCTTCAATCATAGCAGCTGCCCCAAAATGGTTGAAAAGAACTCAAGGCTTAGGGAATACATGGTGGTCTTCAATCATAGCGGATGCCCCAAAAAAGTTGAAAAGAACTTGAGGCTTAGGGCAATAATGAAATACGGAAGATAGAAGAGGAAGAATGAGGGTTAACCTTACTAATTGGTCAAATTTCTGGTTTCCCAAAGCAGAGAGTCACTGAGATCGCATGAAAGGAAAAAGCTCTCAGAGGTGGGCAGCAAATCCCAAGGGGAAGCAAAGGGAGACATTACTGCATCAATGTGAGCGGAGAAAGGCTGGCCGAAGTTGATTCCATCCCCTTCCCTGGGTGATCCTTTTTGTTGATGCTAAAATTTGCTTGGTTTGTAGTGACATTGGGTAGCACATAAAAACACGAGCGAATTGGTAGCATTGCTCTTATCCATGGAATGTCAGATGTGTCACCACCAACTCCCATTTCTTCCACTTGGATCTGGTTGTCAAAGCTGCAATAAGGCAAGTGAGCAGAGACACAATCTGCTTGGGTTGTGAAGATTTAATTAGATAAGTCTTGTTGAGCTTTGAAAATTCATGAGTAAAAGGTAGAAAGATCGGTTTGCTAGGGGAAGAGATATCGTGTTTCAAATTAATAGATTTGGAAATATCAATTATGTAGCCATATCTACCATTCAGTATTTAGCCTATATTTCAAACTGCATTAAACTTGCACTGGTAACTTTGTCTCATTCTGGAAGCACATGCAGTAATACCTGACTTGTATTTGATAACGTCTTCTGATTATGGAGATTTGACTTTTGATTGGCTTGTTTTCTTTATTCTTTTGTTTAACTTCAATCTTCTGATTGCCTTATTTTACTTGCTCATTTTTGGATGAATGCGTAGTAATTCTTGAACTTGTCATTTTTGTCAATCATTCTAGTCTATGTATACCTTTTCAAATAGAATACTTCTGTCCACTTTTTATAAATTCTTCTACTTAAGTTATTTGTTCTGCTGATGTGACACACCTCTTAGGAGCAAAGCAATCCTGATGTTGCTAGTGAAAAAAATGAAAGGAAACAGGAGTTGGAGAAACAACTGCATGTTTTGAATGAGAAGAAACACAATCTTGTTCAAATGTTGAAGCAAGTAAGTTAATTTACCAATAAGTTTATCCATAATTTATGCCAATATCATTAATGCTATGATTGAGTTATATGTATATGTGCTTTGGCAAATGGAACACTTTTTTTTTTCTTCAATTCAGTCTGGTCTGTGTTTTTCTTGTTCGCTTTATTCAGTCATCAGTACAAGAAGCTTTTCTAGAACTAAAATAGAATAAAAAACTTGTCTATTTTTTTTCCTAATAAAATTTCTTCTGAAGCAGGAGGAACAACAGAATATTTTTCTTTCTGAATACTATGGTCATGGTTTTCCAACAGATTTTAAATGCAGAAGAAGAAATAAAAAGACGGAGCACGCAGTCACCTGTTGCACGACCCTCTCTGCCTCATAAAGCAGATATGGCAGTTGAGAACAGTGCTGCTAAACAAGTACCCAAGCTTACTGTTGAGGTTAATTTTGGTAGTGATTCAGGTGGAGAATCAGATGCTGCTGCTAATCACAGCAATCATGTAAGGCAGTTGAATCACATCCACATTACTTCTCCGTCTGCAACACCACTAGCAAGGACAACATTTAGTTCTTTCCAGCATAATGCAGTAAGTGTGGTTGCATTATAAGAAAAGGCTAGCTAAATTTGGTTTTATGCCGCTTTATAAAACTTTGGTAGTTTTATAACGCCTTGAAGACTAATTCATGATGCTTGCATAATTAAGATGATTGTCTTTAAGTGCCAGTATTATGGCCTATGGAGTAGGTAAAACTGTAAAAGATAGGAAGTTCACCTCTTACTATCTTGATGTTCTTATAATTTTTTGAAATGTCTCATATGCTGTGATTTTCTACCTCATATGAGAAGAATTCTTGCAATATAGTTGCTTGATTTCTTAACCCTTGCACAATTTTGGGTCTCTGTGATTTACTTTCTTGGTAACTATTAACAACTGACATTACTTGTTGATTACTTAAATATAGCATGCATTCCATTCTTGTTTAGATGCTCTAGATTCTGTATGACACCAATGGGTAATTCATATTAATGTATACATCTCACCAACCTTCGGAACTTAGTGTTGCAATGCTTTGGTATGGAATTTTTTTCATCTTTTAATCCTCCATAACTTGACAATCAATTGGTACAGCTCTAGATTCTTGTATCATCTGCACAAACCCGTTTTGAGTTGTATATTGGTTTGAGCTATGACTCAAATATTGTAGCTAAAGGTGATTACGCTCACCTCCCTCATAGTCCATCCCTTGATTATGTAAAGGGGGTAAATCACAGATCAATTTATATCTGGTCGCCAAGTTGGCTAGGGGGTGGGAGGGACGCTTTTTCCCCGAGGGCATGCATCTATGACTCAAATATGGATCAAGGCAAGATAGTTGATTGAATTATCATATTTTTTTCTGAATCCCATTAGCAGGCAGCTCTCTCACCCTTCTTATTCATTTCTGCTCTACATAATCATTTGGATACCACTCATCATTCTAAAATATGGTTTATGAAATACAGATGCCATATGCATCACTATCATGCTGTTGGATTGACTACTTGTAAAAAGCTAAGGAGATAATTAAAATCCTTCAATCTCTAATCTTATATTTCTTGGGGCCAAATTTAATTAATATCAACAGAAATAGACTGAAGGAGAGCCTTGGCGCAACGGTAAAGTTGTTGCCATGTGACCAAAAGGTCATGGATTCGAATCCTGAAAACAGCTTCTTGCAAAAAGCTGGGTAAAGATGCGTACAATGAATCTTTCCTCGGGACCCCGCATGGCGGGAGCTTCGTGCACCGGGCTACCCTTTAATAACAGAAATAGACTACTTGTAAACAAATGGACTACACACTCAAGATAATTAACTGAAGTTATACAAGTTATGCAAAAAAACTATTTCCTTTTCTATTTTTCCTTCAATAGTTTTCCATATCAATGCCTCTTCCAGAGATTGGTTATGGACCAATAAGTTTTCCAGCTACAGCACCACAACTTGAGTAGGGGTGTGTGTGTGTGTGTGATCTTCCCTTGTCATGCTTCATTTTTCAAACTTGTGCATAACCTGACCTCCATATCTAGTCTTGGCAAGTGCTTTGCCTAATTGTTTTAAAAAAGTGATATACATGCCTGCATTTCTACATGTAACATGCACTTTGAATCAAGCATGCCTATTGGCAGAATGAGCTCTATTTACTGTCTATAACTCATCCTTGACCTTCCTGCACTTATTTTGTAGTAAAGCACCCATGTTGCATATTGCGTATGTGGTGCTCAAGGTTTTAGAGTTATTCTACATGTGTGGTGTATATGAAGTCGTATATAGGCCACAGGCCATATGCAGTAGCATATTATTTTATATTCAACTAACTACCTAGATTATACAAATTAACCAAATTATGATAGGCATACTATTCCAAAGATAGATTACATGAGGACAACTTGCAGATGCAATTAAGATGAAACAGATAACTTGATTTCATGAAGGATGCAATGCTGCCTGATTGTTATTTTACCTATTGCTCAAATTTCTGATATAAAATACATTTCAGGGTGTTCAAAACAACAGAGGTAGTATGGTGGCAATGGGGCATGGACCACCTACTCCCAGTTCACTGATGAGTGGTGCCATGGCAAGTCCATCCCGCTTTGCTCCTGCAGGTCACCAAAGCCAGACGACAAGCCTCCCTGCCATGGCTTTGCCTGCCAACCATTTCATGGCCTCATCACCATCACCTGCAGTTTCTGGAGGTACTTCCTCTGTCTTCAGGGATCCCCGTGCAACTAACTCCTCGTGAAAACAGATGCTTATTGTACATGCCTATCATATTCTTAAAAACCACTTTAGATGCTTAATGTTTTAGTTCCTACAACGTCATTTCTCGTTGATAGCGTCTCCATTAAGGTGTAACCTTGCGTATTTCTGATGCCACCATGCAGTTTTCCGTATACTTGTGTGAAGTTGATCAATTACTCGATTGATAACATCAATCTTTTTCCAATTGAAGCATGACAATACTGGATTATCATAATAGGTTGTGAATACCTGACATGTGCAGTCGTTTTGTTTTGAATGTCTTGATGCAACATTGGACACTAGAGTTCTGTAACGTCGGCAATACGTTGATCGCGTGAAGAGACTTTTCAATCTATTCATTTTGGATATCTGTGCCCATCTAATGTCACGTGATTATTGTGAGTTTGTAGCACATAAAAAAAATGTGAGAAAGATTATCAGATATCCATGATCTTTGGAGTGGATTTAACGGGCTTAGAGTGAATTCGAGTTTGCATAATTGTGATTGTGGGTATTGTTTATTTTGTAACCTTCATTATTTGGCAGTCCATAATTGGCCATGACCAGAGGAAATTCCACTGGTAAAGATGTAGATTCTGTGCGATGGCATGGATGATGAGCTTGAGGCCTTGATGACTAGAGTGAACCACCTAAAATGATTTAAATACTATATTAATATGCTATTGAGCTAATGGACCAAAGAAAAGAGTGAAGGTAGTACAATCGTCATCTCATTTAACTCAAGTAACTTCATCTAGACGTAACATTCATTGTGATTAATGTTCTACTTTTAAAAAAGGTCACCTCTTTAAACAGGATACTCACGCTACTAATGATTAAATTGAAGCCATCAATTGTAGTTTAGGAAATCTACTTAGATATATCTTGTCAATTGGTCGCCTCGCGTCGCCTCGCAGCGCGTTGCCTTGTGGCGCGCCGTGCGTCGCCACGCGTGTGTTGCCTCGCGTCGTCGCGCGTGCGTCGCCTAGCGTCGTCGCGCGTGCGTCGCCTCGCGTCGTCCTGCGTGCGTTGCCTCGCGTCGTCGTGGCCTCGCGTTGTTGCGCGTGGCCGCGCGTGGCCGCGCGTGGCCACGCGTGGCCGAGCGTGGCCGCGCGTGGCCTCGCGTGGTCTCGAGGGCTGCGCCTGACCTTTGGCTACGGCTGCCCCCCACGGCAGATCGGTGGCCGCGGTTGGCATCTGGCTGCTACTGCTCCCAGGGGCAGACCGATGGCCGTGGCTGCCCCTGGTGGCCGTAGCTGCCCCCGGGGGTAGACCGGTGGCCGTAGCCACCTCTGGTGGCTACGGTTGTAGATGTCTATTTTAACTGTTATATAAATTAATTTTATTTTTGATTTATTATCTTAAGTCATTGACTAAATTTGTAATTGGAGACACTCGGATCATAAAGCACTCTTGTAGATCTTCCCTATGGCATTCTAGCTAGTACTAGCGTTATTCCTTTCAAAATTTCATCCAGTCATATTATATATATGTGTGATCCTTTATTTTGATAAGGTGTTTTTTTGTTAATTTATCTTCATTGGTAAGATTTATATGTAGTAATGCAAGTCTATGATAAGAATTTTAAGAAGACACCCCATTTTCTCCATGTTAGGTTGAAAGCTAATAGGATTTTTGTAACTATAGTTTGATGTAGTGAAATAGGTTATATCATATTTAGGATACTTGTAGTTATAATTTGATGTAGTAAAATAGATTGTATCATATTTAGGATATTTGTAGTTACAATTTGATGAGGTGAAATATGTTGTATCATATTGTAGTTACAATTGAACCTGGTGAAATAGTTTGCAATATGTTTAGGATATTTGTAGCTAGTGGAAAGGAAGGTGGAGAGGAAGGTGTTGAATTGTAGGGCTTG
This sequence comes from Zingiber officinale, assembly GCF_018446385.1. NCBI lineage: Eukaryota > Viridiplantae > Streptophyta > Magnoliopsida > Zingiberales > Zingiberaceae > Zingiber > Zingiber officinale. The sequence continues at coordinate 140,688,775 of NC_055995.1, read as the reverse complement.
TAAGCATAGTAGTTTTTGGCAAGGATTGCAAAGTAGAATTATTGTTTGAAAACACTCTTGGGTTCAAAGTCTGCTAAAAACATTACTTACTTGAGAACAAAAAAATGATTCATTTAATTCTTAATGCTATAGTTATCAATTAAAATAATTAATGTTTCATGTTTGCATATGAATCATAAGGGCAGAAAAAAATAACAGATTGATGACATATGCATTTAAATTCATCGTGCTACATTATTTGTAAGTAGCAAGACATACATATTGATATTCAAGCCAATCGACAACCTTTAGTATCACTTTAACTTTATAATTTAAGTAATTATCTTTCTTGTTAGAAATGATCTGGTTTGTTTGTATGTTTTTATGCGGGAAAAGAAGATTATATGGGGATGAGTTCATGTATGTATTGTTTATTTTGAAAAAACTTGTATAACTTTTAGGAGGTGTTGGATTTGTATTACTTTTTGTACTATTTGACTTGTATAAGATTTTGGAGTCTAGAAGAAGAAAGTTCATGTATAACTTTTTGAGAAGTTTTTGGATTTGTATTACTGTAAAATTGATTTCAAATATTAATAGATGTGTATATATGTTAAATAAGATGTGATAATATTAATTTGGATGTGTTGAATGTTATTGATGTGGTATTTAATTTTGTTGTAATATGTATTTGAATGGAAATTGTAGAAATAAATTAGTTCCACTGGAATTTTTTGGATTTAGGAATGAATTTGGAGACAAAATTTTTTTGTCACCAAATTATCGTAATTATATCGATAATTTTACGACAAATAAATTTTTGACCCAAAATTCATCCCAGATTTTGGGACAAATCTATATATTCATCCCAGAATCTGGGGCGAATTTATAGATTCGTCCCAGAATCTAGGACAAATTCACAGATTTGTCAATTCACAGATTCGTTCTAGAATCTAGGACAAATCTGTGAATTTGTCACAGGTTTGCATAACACAATTTTTTTGTTTTGTTGTAAATTTGGGATGAAAATTAATTTATTATAGATCATAATTTTTTTATATTATTATTTTTGTTGCCAAATTCGTTGCAAATTCTGGAACAAAAATATTATTAGTCCCAAACCAGTGGTTTTCGTTGCAGACAATTTTACAACAAATATCATTTTTATTGTAGATTTTGCAACAAATTCACAGATTCGTCCCAGACTCTAGAACAAAATTTGGGATGAAAATTTTTTTATTGTAGATTATAATTTTTTTTATTATTTTCGTAGTCAAATTTGTTGCAAATTTGGAACGGAAATTTGTTTTCGTCACCAAATTTGTTTTCATTGCAATTTGGCCAATGAAAATTTTGCAACTAATTTCATTTTTATTGCAGACTTTGTAACAAATTTGGCGATAAAATTATAATTTGTTGTCAATTTCATTGCCAAATTCGTCCCTAATTTGACATCAATTTGCGATGAATATTATTTTTGTTGCAAACTTGACAACGAATTTGGTGACAAAAATAATATTTGTTGCCAATTTCGTCCCCAAATTCGTTGCCAAGTTGGCAACAAGAATTTTGGGACGAAAAGTTTTTCATCGCAGAATTCGTTCCAAAAATTTTTGCAATGAAATTTTTTTTGAAATTCATCCTAGAATTCATCCCAAAATAGTATTTTTTTTCTATTGGACAAAGGCACAACAGGTTTACTAGGTTACATCCGGGGAGGTTGTTAATCCAAGGTAGATGAAATCGTAATTTCTCCTTCAGGTGAAGAAGCCTCTTTACAGTAATGAAAGCTCAAAATGATAAAGCTAAACAGAAAAGAAGGTGTGTATAAGTGTTGCTTAGATCTTTCTTGTTGTAGTTTAGCTTTGGGAGCAAGACTGCTTATATAGCCTTGCTCGGGGCACCTGGAAGGGTTCCAGCGCCTGGAGGGGATAACATTTTATCTCCTTGGCAACGAATCGTGATCAATTACGATCCGAATAAAATTTGATTCCGGGCGCCCAGTCCAAGAAAGTCAACCAAGTTGACTTTTTCAGTCCGGGCCTTCCGCTCCGGTTTCTCTCGTCTCGGTCTAGGTCTTTCGCTCCGGTTCCTCTTGCTTGGGTGATCTTGGCCATTTGGAATAGGGCTCACCCGAACCCAACTTTCAACCTTCTCGAACAAGCTTCCGCTCCTGGCTTCTCATCCCTCGGAAACATCGCGCGTCTCCTTTTTGTCCGCCCACATAGTCTTCCACAGCACCTCGTTCCTCATACGCACTGAGCCCGTCGACTCGCTCCTGTGCCGTTCTTCTCGTTAGTTGCGTCTTTTGCTCGATATCCTGTGTTCCAAAGTTTCTGCACATTTAGACACAAGATTAAACACAACAGAACCTGACTTAACTTGTTTGATCACATCAAATTAACCCCGGGGTACCAACAACTAGTGATAAAATTAGGTGGGAAATAATATAATCAATTTTTTGCTGAATCCGCTAGTGAGAATGGAAATGCTTGAAGGCTAACATCTTCTTCTAATATGTCATGTAGTTTCAATCTAGAGCACACCATATGAAATTCCTATAGATGTTTGTTGGGATCTTCACCAGAAATTCCATGAAACTTCGATAATAAATGAACACGAGTCGTAAAATAATTTTACTATCATGTTGAAGCACGATCACACTCTGATACCACTGTTGAGATATGCCCATTGCGGTGTGTGCTAAAATACATTTCGTAAACATGCGCAGCGAAAAATAAAACAATAATAATTCCTAAATTATTACATCACACGCACCACACACATATAAGGATACAATATGTCAAACATGATCACATAATTAAATTTTTACGGAAAGTAAATTTACGTTAGGTGTACCTTATGGATGACCTGTAACGAGAAGGGCATCAGCCGTAGCGACTTTGTCGAACCTCGCCTTTATTCGTATCCACACTGAGCTCCTTAAACAACTCCTTGAGTACAAGTCTCTCCTTCGGAAGTTACTAGCCATGAGCGAAGAAGAGGGATCAAGAGGAAGAGGAAGAGGAAGAGAAGCACACAAGGAAGAGATTTATTCCTTGTGGTGTCACAACAACAAGGGGAAGGTCTTCCTCTTGTTGGTGGCAACAAAGAGAGAGGGGAGAGGGAGAGGAGAAGAGAAATTGGGTTAAGATTTTCAAAAAACTTTACAAGCCAATTAATGATCTCCTGTGTATAATCTTCTCTCAACCATATCAATATATAGTCCTCACTAATGAGTTGGATTAGAAAGCCCAAATCCAACCCATTATCCCTTAACTAAAAATTAGCTCATTAACCCCTTAGTTTGTTTCACAACTAAATCAAGTTGGTTCATGACTAATTCATGATTAAACCAAATATGGTCCAACTCTTCCATAAGAGATGTGACCCATCCGCGCTTCCATTTCGATAAATATTTTCATATTTGTCTTATGTATAGTTCAACCAAATATTTATCTCTTGATCTAAGAATTCTATTCTTTAACTTGTTTTACGTCTTTTAGAGATTTGTTAGTGCGTGTGACCCAATAGGTTCTCGGTTTATCTTGGCCATCCATAATTAACTACTTAATTATAGAACGATCATAGTGACACCTAGTAGTACATCATGATCTCCAATTAGTCAAAAAATCATAGTTGATCTTAGAATTAATTCTAAACCTTTCAGCAGCTACAGTGAGTCGTGCCTCGTTCCTTTCACTCGTCTTATACCCACTTGATTTAGGACATGGTCTATGTGTCTTGTCTCCACTAGGCTGACTACGTCAAACCTAACCCAAGTAATACTTCCTCGTTCTACGGATTCAAATTACTCGTACATGTGTACAAGAGTCTCACACTCTTAACATGTGATGCTTTGACCAAAGACTTTGAGTAATAATCATAACGAGTGACCATAGGGTATACATCTCCTCGCAAGGAGCGATGAATCCTCTGTGGGCTATCCAAACACCTTCGGACACTTTAACTTATATCCAATCAGTGCAAGTCCACACCTCAATGAGATGTTTGCTTAAGATGTCAAGTATAAGTCTACATGACCAAGATAATTTGTATACTTCAAGTCGAAGGAAACTTGCACTTGTGTTGCAGTAAGAACTTCACAGACATATTTATATATATGTAGAGAACCATATGAAGTTTTACAACGAGTAACTTCAATGAATTAATTATCATAACCAGCATTCACATTTAACTCTCGACATCCCAATGTCTTCAGCCAGTGAGAAAATATCTGCTTGGCCGAACCAAGGAGTATAACTCGTGCTGGTCTTATAGAATTGATGATGTCCGAATGCATCAATTCGTCGACTAGGGAAATTTTAATATATTCATAATTGCACATGTAGAGATAATCATTAGTTGCGATCCAATCACAAATTCTCTCATGCTATGAATTATATTACGGATATTCAACAAATGAGTTTAAAACAATCAGACATATAATATACACTCAAATAGTAAATTTATACTTATCAAATAAATAGAAAAAATCGTAAGATGATTACCTTAGGGCATCTCTCAAATTCTAATAGAAAGCTAAGGGGTGTGCTAGAATCCGATGACTCAGGGGAGGTGGTCTTTAGCAGAAGGCGCCCGGAAGATGAAGATGCTAGTTCTGCCTCACGATTCTTCAAGATTGTTTTGCCTAGTTGTTTTAGAGTATCTTCATATACCTGCTTATTTTGGAAGAGGAAATATTTGGAGATAGTTGCAGCTACATACATAATATTTGTGAGATGCAGCAAAAATGGGGGAGGAGTCTTCATTCGAAACGGGCAAAGAGGGAGAATGTTTTTACCAAAGGAGGAGGTCAGTCCAATTTTAGTTGAACTTAACTCGAGCATATATAACAACTCCTCCTGAAGTAGTATAAAAATATCAAACTTTAGTCATGTTAATTTTGGTATGGCCCTACAAAGGGAGGGCTCCCTGTCAAGGACGCCGAGGGTTGGCACGAGTGGATGGTTCTGTCGCCAAGCATGTAGCCAAGATACCCGGGTGGGGAGACGGATAAAAAAGTATTTGTCCTTCCAGTCACTACTCTGGGTAGGGATCCTCTCAAAAAGAGTGATTTTTTGCTAAGCACAAAAGCGAAATACACCCTCGACCACTTGTTGGGAATAGAAAAAGTGATGAAATAAATGTGGGAAAGGGGAGTCCCGAATTGGCAGAATATGATGGCCTCCCCTCACATCAAACAAATGGAGTTGAGAACTAATTGTTGAAGGAGAATGTGAAAATACTGACTCACTTCGATGAAGAACAGGGGAATAGGAAAGCATAATCCTTCCTGCACCTGCTCCTTGAAGAAATTTATATAGTTTGCGAGGGGAAGATAGGGACGTTCCTACTCGACGGGCACCATCATGTGCATGGAGTGAGGAATTCATAGTGGAAACGTAGGTTGTCAAGGCCCACCCTGTTAAATTGTGAAATAAAGAAGGTGTAGCTTGGACCAGAGGTGCCCATGATGGAAATTAAGGAGAGAATCAAGGAATAAGATGAAAGACAGATGAACAAGGAGGAAAAGAGGTCACTGAAGTTCGTAAAAGTTGAGAGCCCGTTAATGCTAAGGAAGAAGAAGATGAGGAGGACAAGTTTGTTAGGGTTTTAAAAGTTTTTTTTTAAAAAAGAAACCCTTCAAATTCCCTTTTAAGACGGATCGTTGGATTAAGTGGACAAAAAGGCAGGCTAGTGTCCGTGACCTTCAGATTAGAAGATGAAGGGATGTAAATTAGAAAATTGTGTGCTTGTTGTTGTGGAAGGGAAATAAGGTTGGCAGACATGTGTTTCCATTAAGGGATGCACATTTATAACTGATGTGATAAATAAATCATTATTTTAAAGAGTTGGTGTTCGCATTGAGGTAGATTTTTCATTGTTTTTAGTGTTTAATACTTAGGGCATCTATAACCCGGTCAACCCTAAGCCTAGCCAAGCTTTCAGGACTTCATCGGTCCTAATTATTGGGTCGTCTTTACCAAATGACCAATTGTCCTAAAAACCTGTCAAACCTTAGGTTTCGGCTGATTTTGTTTTTGGGCGGCTCCTAGTGACTTCAATGGTGGGCCGACTGGACCGTCAAAGCTTTGTTATTGAGTAGTTAAATGCTTGGGTTTTTTAGTTGCTCAGTATATAAAATGAGACTAAGGTCCTGTCGCTCAGGCAGGAAGAGTACTCTCAAATATGGGAAAATAATGAGTAAAATAGTGCAACATTAACCAACAAGCAACAGACAAAAACTTTGTCATATGGAATGAAAACTTAAACTTTATTACACGAAAGTTGCCTAACAAAGAAAAATTAACAAGTGAAAAATTATTTGAGGTCAGGAAATAGACCGAGTGGTCTCTCTTTGATAAGTCTTTGGCGGTCCAGGAAGCGAGTTGGGATTTTAGATGCTAAGTATCCCTCTCCCTAAGTTATGTGACTGCACTGTCAGATTCAAGGAGAAGAGCTTTGTTAATAGAGTCAACGATGGACATGGTGAAGTCGCATGATTGAAGGAGGGCAGTCTTCCTGCTTTAAACTGCTCATCCTCCCCGCTTGATAGATAGCTAGTTCCACCCAGACGATTGTCGACTAGGAGGAGAGACCCATCGATTCAGATTTGGCGGAAGTCATAGCATTCTGGTTGGCCTCTAAGTCCTCCTAGAGAGATTCCTACTCCATTTTTTGGGCGCCCAACTTTTGTTGCCGCTCAGATGCCAGTTGAGTTTGGGCCGCTAGCTTCGCTATGTGTGCAGCCTTTGCTTCCTCTAGTTGAGCAGAGAGGCGCTGTACTTCTATTATCTTCCCTTCTAGCTCGACCACTATATTCGCTCAATAGGCTATCTCCGAGCGAAGCCTATCTTCGATAGTTTTCAAGGCGGCCTTTGATTTTTCCACCCGCTTTGCATCAACCTTACTCAACGACTGAGTCTCGTGAAGTTCTTTTTCTAACTGGCCCAGCTGCTCGAGTTTAGTCGGATGCTCTTATGGTGAAAGAGCGGAGTGTATATGGAGCCGACCTTTGATAGGAGTTTCTTCAGGGTCTCGTTCTCCTGGGTCAAGGTTGCAATTTTTTTTGCGACATGCCCATCCCGAATGCCCATTGCTGTAGAACAAGTGTCATCAAAAGTGTTCAGAGTGAAAGATAATTGAACGCTTAAGAGCATACCATAGTTCGATCAAAGGAATACTCATCCGTTATCTCTACTTGTGTAAAGTCGCCTAGCCAGTTCATAGCAGCATCCCAGACCTCTATCAACTGACCCCATAATAATATGCAACCACTGACTGGTGGGGGAGATGATGGGGAAGCTATTGCCTAGGCAGACGGTAGATTGTAGATGACGGAGAATTTGTAGAGTCATTTTGGCTCGCTACCAAGAGTTGTAGTCAGAGGAGCCTTGGCAAGAGGGGTGACGAGCAGGGCAGTTGGTGACTGAGAGGGGACGACTAGGGAACCTACCGGTCGTGAAGTGACTTCTTGGATTGGACTGCTAGAAGGGAGAGCGGGGACAGATGGATGAGCAGACAAAGTCCGCTCAGAAGATTATGATGGGATCTCCTCTGAGAGAGGTGTAAGGCGAGGCCAAGACACCATAATGGGGGATGCTTGCCCCTCGGGAACTTGAGTGGAGAGGATGAGTCGACGCCTCGCCTCTTCTTCAATGTCATCTCCACCTCATCAGATGGAGAATCCTCGTCGACTAGGAGAGGGTCAACCGACACTCCTTCCTACGTGGCCGCCACACTAGATATAGTTGTCTGGTTGCTAGATGTCCCGCTAGAAGGATTGGTCGACTCTTGAGCTTGCTTGGTTAATAGTATTTGTTCTTGCCGGAGTAGCTTGTCTTCTTGCAACTAAAGACGCTCAGCGACTATAGACTCAAAAAAAGCATCCACTGCATAAAACCATAAATATTTTAGTTAGTGCCAACCTAATGGACGAGTTGCTAAGACTTATTGAAGGAGCAGGGAAGATTTGCTTGGATAGGACTTAATCCAAACAGGTATAGCAACCCTTCCAGCAACAACTTAGGAGTTTTGAATTGCATGCTGCCTAATTTCTTTGAGTAGGAGATGAAAGCTGGGTCGAGTTTGAAGTGCTCAAGGTCAGGAATAGGAGAAAGGTTGGATTTCCACTCGGTCAGCCAAGAGGCTGGCTCAGGCATCTGAATGAAGAAGAAATGAGACTTCCATCCCTTATTTGAGGAAGATAGTTCTTTAAAGAATACTGCCTTAGGGCTTGACTGAAAAAAAAACTTATGGTTTTGATTTCTTGGGATAAGAAAATAGGTAAAAATTATGAGGAGGGGAAGGAATGCCATATAGGCGAAACAAAATAAACATTTCACACATAGTGCTGAATGCGTTCAAAGTAAGCTATTGAAGTGGGATATCAAAATAGTTGTTTATTTCATAAAGGAAAGAGGGGATTGGGAAACTTAGGCCGGCAACCATTTGATCCTAAAAAAATGTAACGTGGCCCTCAAGCAGGCGATGAGGATGATCGTGAGGGAGAGGGAGGCGTATATCATAACTTTTGGGGATTTCATATTGCAAACGGAGTATTTGTTGATTAGTGTTATCAAAATCTGAGTTGGTGAAAGTGTACTAAGGAGTAAACGATTTTTGGGCAATGGATAGAGGAAGAAAAAGCATAGGAAGGACAATGAGAAGACTTACTGGCACAAGTCGCAAGAAATGAGAGCTTGTCGACAAAAATTGCCAGATAGAAGGTCGAAGAAGACGAAGAGCAAAGTGATTTGTTTCTACAACACTTAGTGTTTTTAAACATAAGCCACCAAACATGGCCCGATCACCATTATTAGATTAAAAACAGCACGCCCATTGAGGATCGTTGATATGCAAGGAGGGGAGTGCCGTTGGTCCATACAATAAGGCATACGCCAGCTGTCGCTTCAAAAAATGTGTTAGTGGGGCATGTGATATTCACCCATAAATGGACATTTATAATGGATAAGATAGCCGGATCATTATGTTGAAAAACGCTTCCCGCGTATTAGTGGTATAACACTAGGCATACCGATCCTTTGACATGTATTTTTTCAAAAATGCAGCTAAGTATAAAAATAAGGGGCAAGCGGAAGCACGTTCACTTGACCGAACTAATAAGTGAATCGGTCGAGCAGATACAAGACTTGGGTTTAGTTAATCGACTATGAGCCTCCTTCGACTAGACTTGAAGGGGAGTCTAGTGATACGGGATGTTAAATACGGATCCCAGGGTAACGTGGAGGTCATATTCAAGGTGACATGATAGACAAAGTTAAGGAGAGGGAGTAGCTAACATATCCCTCTTTTGCTCCTCACCCAGCGCCACCCAGTGCCAATGTCCCAATCCAAGGACGACCGGTAACCGGCCCTACCTCCGCCTGAATCCAAAGGACCTAGCATTTTACTCCTATGCCAAGGCACTTAATGTATATTCGACCGTCCATTATCCGCTCGAGTTTAAGAGAGGACTGCCTTGTCACAGGACTGGCAAGGAATATATTTGGCCAGGTCTTGAAAATTCAGACTTTCACTCTCATACTACAATGTAATATGTAGTCGGTCAAACATATGAGTTCTCACTATTCATTCCTTCATCCTCCTATATATGAGTAGCCAGTTATAAAGTTAACCAGAGTTACAAGGCTCATTATCTTTATCTTTGAAGAATCAACATACAAGGTAAACCTCAAAAGAAACTCGATTTGGATTTCTAAAACTCAAGCTATCATTTTAGGGACAAACCTCCAAGTACAATGCCGATCAGTTGAAAGTATTAATCAAGTCTCTCGAGGCTTGGTTCTCCATTTTTCAGAAGCAAGTATGCTTACATATGGCCAGTCAGTCATAAAGTCATCCAGACCTAGGGGACTTGGTTCTCTATTACTTCATAATCAGATCTTCAACATCACACAACATATATTCGAGCAACCCTAAGGGTTGAACACTCTACTATACTCAGTACTCTATTTTTATATATACACCCGGTCGGCTAAATATCCGATCGGGACATTTTTTGGGGACCACATGATCAGAGAATCACAACAGTCCGTCAGAAAATACTAATTGTTTGTAAGAGAATATTTTTTTGTTGTTATATGAGCATTCAATGGAACATTTCTCGAAGGTAACTCTGCACTTTACACCAGTCGACACATTATGATAACATATTTCTTCAACCGTCGCATTAATGGGGTAAATTATGAAAAGGGTACACACGGGTAACAGAAAATTCCTCGGACGGTGATTGTATACCTTTTAGGTTATATTTCCTTACTCGATAGCTTATGACACATGATATTTTTTATCATCTCATCTCATGATTGTGAAAGTTATGAGAGGTGGTATATAAACGAATTCCGTTGGAAAGGTACGCTTTTATAACAATCTCATTTACATACGTACATTCTACTGTTCTTCTCTCTATTTTACCCATTAGATCATCATATTGATTTGAGCATAGAAGGATCTTCATCAAAAATTCCTTGATTTTTAGGTACTAATATTCTATTTATTCGTTTAAGTACGTACAGAGAGATTCTTCATTTCAAATCGCAACATTTTCTCTGATTAAAAATTTTCTTCTCTCAACATCTGAACTACTTCTCTAGGCGATAGCTCTTCAACTTTTACACCGGGCATCCAACATACAGTCCAATCCAATGACTGACTCTATTTGGAACAAATCACACGATCGGGTCTGAATTAACCTTGTGAAATGACATCTCAAGTCACACGATGGGGTCTGAATTAACCTCGTGAAATGACACCTCAAATATCGAACGACGCAGGATTCTAAACCAGACGACAATCGCCATGGAAGAAGCAAGCTAAGTTAATCTAATCTAATCAAATCTGCACTTCAAATAGTACACATGGTGCCGTGCAGTGGACGCTATGCAGCCCTCCCTCCCACTCCCCAGCTCCGGTTGTGAACTACGCGTCGACAATATAAGTGCGAAAGCAATCCCACAACTAGCTAGCTAGTCATGCCGACTCCAACCAGCAAGCTCCAGCCATTCTCATCTAGCGGCCGATCGAGCCGAGTGAGTAATAATGAGGATGCTTTTGAAAAAGGTAGAGATAAAAAAGGCACCTGCCTTCCACTCATCCTCCATCGCCGCTGTCACGTACGTCGACAGATCGCAAGGATAAGATAGAGACGGCAGGTGGCGTGAACGGACCATCTCCTGTCCTCTCCTCCCTCCTAGTGAAGCTTCGCGATCGCTCGTCGATCGGTTTCCTTCGAGTTTCGTACCGTGGCCGCTGAGTACGGAAGAGGACGAATTCAGTACACCCGCGGCGTTTAGCTCACCATTAATAATTCAAATTGATCTATCCAAATCGAAATGTGGATTCTATTTCGGTTCCAGTACTAACAAGCATGCAAAAGGAGAGTCACCATCAACTATGCTTATTTCAGCTGTTTGCCTCAACAATTTAGGGTCAAATACATTAAAATTGTCCACCGCCCACTGAATTCCATCTTCCAAGCAACGCACTGTGTCATGCGAAGAAACAAAACAAAGACTCTGCTTTTAACAATACAAAAACATCATGTTGCTTAGGACCAGCAGTTCACTTTCCTCATTGAAGAGAAGAAAGAATCACGACTACCACAACATATATACATGGTGCCTGCGCTCAATTTCAAGAGCACTCTGCCAAATTAAGATGGAGGCGAGATTGCTGCTTCCCGAGTGACTGTACTTGCAGTGAATGCATCTGCAATAGGCGACCGGTGTTGGCACGGGCACGGCCATGCCATGAACTTTGCAATTTTATCTCCTGGCATAACGACGACCAAGCTTTCGACCTTTTCCTCCTTGTTCGCCTGCAACTCAAAGAGACGCACAAGTTAAGCCAAAGAAGACAACATACAAATCACTTCGAGAAATTAAACCAAAGTTAGTGCTATATTTGTGGTTGTTCTTCTGAAACTTCCATGCATGTTTTATGCAAATTTTCAGTGCCATGATCAGGTTGCTTCAGGGGTGTCCAACTGCCTTTTAAGATGGCGACTTCGTCACGGCACGATTTGGTTAGTGCGCTCCAAATAAAAGGCGCGTATTTTCCACCAATCACCCACCGTTTCCAATGCAAAATCTACCTAGAAAGATTCGAGAAGAACAAATTCTCTTCTTTCACCAAATCTTTTAAAAAAAAAGTTACTACGATTATTTTCTACTTTGTGAGTTTGTTCTTCCATTCTTTCATGTTTTCTCGATTTTAATATTACCAAAGATGGAAGAAAAAAAATAAAAATAAAAAACTTGTGTGCAGAATCTACACGTATACCTGATGCATAGGGGAGAGCTTGGACGTTAGAGACGGAGAAGATGGCTGGGGGATTCGGCTGCCTTCCTCGAGCGCATCCAAAGGGGGAAGTTGCTGCTGGTGGCCGCGGCTGGGTCGGCCACGGAGGGAGCGGAGTTTCTCCCAGTGGTAGCACAAAGCGAAGAAGCCGCTGAGGCAGAAGATGACGACGAGCAGTAGTGCGGTGCCGAGAGGAAAACCCAGCGTTGGTCTCGACCCATGGTGCTCGGCTGCTGCTGCTGCTGGCTGCGCCGCCGGCATGGCCGCACCACCGTCCATCTCCACTGCAACCACTTGCTCGATAACTCTTCCTATTGTTATACCTTCTCATGTGATGCTCGTCTCCTCCTTTGGTTATGGCGTCGTCGTCATTGCCTGCAGCGCACATAGAGAATTAAAGAGCAAGATGGAGGGGATTGGCCGGCGATGTCGTAATGGAGTCTTGAGGAGGTGACGAGGAGGGCTATTTATGGAGTCTGATCGGAGGAAAGCCAGAACGCGTACGGTGGAATTAAAGCAGAGTACTTATGAGGTGATGTCCTAGTGCGGCTTGTTCGGTAAAGATTCCGGTGGAGTCGCCGTCAACATTATTATCTTTTCTTACTTTTTCTGATTTCCGTATAAACTTGAATAATAGATTAAGATTTTTTTTTTCCCAATATTTTACTTTCACTAAATTCACTTGGTGTCTCGTGAATCTTTTAGAGTATTGTCATCTATCTTTAATGGGAATGAGGTCAGGTTGCACTGTCGATCGCTACTGCACATCCTTTTGTTGGTAGTGCTCCATCATCAAAACATATGACAAATATATAAATCTATCTTCACATCCTTCCAATTTGCTAAATGAGTAAAGTAGGAACTTGATTAATTAAAATGTTAGGTTATTAATTTAATATTTTTAATCATTAAGTCATTTTTATCTAATTTTTACCGTACACTCAATAAGTTTCAATAATTGAATAGCTATTGAGCATTGGAAATAATTTTCAAACTCTATTTCTTTCATTATCTTTTATTCTTTCATGCTCTTTAGCCTCCACTTGCTCGGGTAATCATGAGTGCTTCGGCATATTATAGTTGTTCAAATGTAATACTGATGATACTAGGATAGTGATTTCCTACGAGTTGAGAGATAAGAAAAAAATTATTATCCTCTAGATTTTCTAAAAAAAAAAAATAGTATTCTTTAATAACCATAGACAATTTTTAGATAGTTAATAGAGTTGAATAGATAAATCCTAACATTTAAATAAAGAAAATAAATCCTAATATATATATATATATTAATTTGTAAAGATTTTTTTTTTAAAAAAATATAAAAGTTAGAAATCATCAAAAATACCTAAAATATAAAAAAACCTATAAATTATATATATATAAAAAATTAATAAATCCTCCTACATTAGTGATTAAAAAGAATTCGTCCTTAAATTTGGAATAATGTTAATTGATAATTTTAAATTTTGGAATAATGTTAATTGATAATTAAAAAAAAATCATCTAGTATCAAATTAAAAATTATTTATTATGGACAGATATTAAATATAATTTAACACATTTGACTGTGTGTATCCACATCAATTCCCTATCAATATCTCTAAAATTTAAGGTAAATCATCAACTTTATTAAATTTAGAGAATCTCTTTTCAATAATGCATGAGACACTAGCTACTATAATTTACCATATCTTTATTTATTTATTATTATTTCTCTCCCCTCTATACTTTTTTATTATTCATTTAATGTTTAAGATAGTGTTTTCATTCCCTAAATTTAGGGAGTTACTGTTTATAGAATCTAAATTTAGGGAACTAGTAAGTATCTGATACAAGAAAATTTTTTTAGATAAAATATAAAATTTAAAATAGAATGTATATTTAGAGTATTTGATGTGGATGCTCTTAACACATACTGCACAATTTCGTTTCTAAGGGCATGTGTCTTGGCAGTTAGATGATCCGTCGCCTCGAGTTGTGGAATTGCCGATGGAGAAATCTTGCTCTACAACAATCATTCTATCTTCTCCATGATGAATGTGGCTGAGAATTTTATCGAATTGCCTCTTGTCGACCTGAAGTCCTTGATTGACTCGGGGATCAAAAGGGTCTCCTACAATCCACTCTTTCGAACTTGAGGCGATCTTCTTCACAAATTCATCGTAGATGCCTTCTTGAACAAAGACGTGAGATCCGACCACCCAAACTTCACCCTGACGAGCGAGTTCGACCGCCATGACTATATCTGCATCATTGAAGATCAGAAGTGGTGACTTGCCGGCCAGTTCTAGCTAGAGACACCAATTTCTAATTGTTTCTTGCTGCTGCTTCCATCACAACACGTCCTGTTTTTGTAGTTCCAGCAAAACTAACTTTGTCCACATCCATATGAGAACTGATTGCAGCACCAACTATACGGCCAAAACCAGTCACAACCTTAAGAACTCCATGTCTTTTCTTCTGCAAGAACTTTACGAGAGCCATAAGGGCATTGTGGTTTGATACAGGTATAACGGGCATATCTTGGGGATGAAGAGAAGGTTAAAGTCAAGGTGATGTGTCGATCAAAGTCAAAGGAAAAGGACATTCTCCACCTGACTTTGTTATTCATCACACGCTAAGGCTTTCAGTGTCAATCCGACCGGCCCTTAAGCCCAAGCCGTTCGGAAGAGGGCCAACCGACCCTTAAGCCAGTCAAGCATAGGGACTTTAGTGCTTCACTATTGAACTGAGAAATTAGCATGTTCGGTCATTTAATAGCCGACCAAGTTTAAGAGATGTCCGACTAACCTCACAATTAACTGACCATAAATTTGGTCAGCATAAGGGTTGATCTCCCCGATTCTTACAAATCCCTCTACAAACACCCGGTCGATCCTATTATTGGCTAACCCTATGGGCTTCCACAAGACCATACGCTTGTATATCCATTCAACAATGGGGCCAGAAGGATTTATATGACTCCATACCCATCTCCTATATGCATAAGTGTAAGGTAACTCTCTTTATAAACCTGGTCAGACTTCCAGATCTTAGGTTCACCTTACCTATAAATTATTATACAGAAGATTGGCTTAAACTATTGATCGGAACTCTCAAAACATAGATATATTTCTCTCTGCAACCCAATACACACCCGACCGGATAAAAGGCCGACCGGGCCTGAGACACTTAATTTCATATTGCTTCCTGATATGGGTTATGATAGGTCGGCCTATTGGATGACGTAGAGGTCATGAATGAGAATGAAAGGAGAGGCTGTTACGCTTCCGCAAGTGCACAGATACATCATTAGTAATAAAAGATTATTGATCCCACGAGGACTGGTTATAAAGCACTAGCGATTGTTCACGTAGAATTAGCTAAATTACCGTCGGTTATAAGTTAACTATTTCTTGGGAAGAAAGGAAATGGGGAAGTAGATGTGAGAACTAGCAAAAGAGAGAAATGTTAACTTGGCTTGGGAAGAGTTCTAGGAGTTCGGTTTCGTTGTGGTGGAACCTGATGTATAATGTTCTATCTTTTCCTTATTGTCAATCAACATGCATTTGTCAGAAGTTAAAGCTACTATCCTTAAGTACTAAATGTTAGGATCGATGATCGCGGCTAGAGAGGGGGGTGTGAATTGCCGACCCCAAATCGTTCGTTTCTTTCTACAAATCAAGGTTAGCGCAGCGGAAATAACTAAATAGAAACGCAAAAAAGAAAGATCAAACCTCAAACTCGAACTCGACGATGTAACGAGGTTCGGAGATGAAACTCCTACTCCTCGGCGTGTCCGTAAGGTGGACGAAGCCTATCAATCCGTCGGTGGATGAGTCCCCGGAAAACCGGCTAATAAGAACTCCTTCTGGGTGGAGAAACCTCACCACAAACTCTTGCAACAGCAAGATCAGAGTACAAGTACAAGAAGCACAGCAAGATACAAATATAAAGATGAATGTGACAACTCTTGCTTGCCTTCTCGTCGTCGACTGAAATCTGTAGATGAAGCACCAACTTCACAGAATCACAGCAGCAGCTGAAACCAGTCGAAGAAGTCGAGGAAGCTCACGCGAAGCTTCGGAAGCGAGCTTAACAAATCTCTAGAACAGCAGAAGCAATAACTTGCAGAAGCAAGAAGAAGATCAAGAGCCAGCCTACTGCAGAAGCCCTCAGCCCTCTTTTATACCTGCATCCACCTGCGAAGAAGAAGCCAGAAGACAGCAGAAGACAGAAGACCGTTGTGAGCCAACGGATAGTTCTGGACCGATCAGGCTGAAGCCTGATCGGTCCAGGGCACCTCTGATCGGTCCTGGTGACCGATCAGGCCCCAGTCTGATCGGTCCCCAGACCGATCCCACCTCTCTGTAAGAGAGGTGGCTGTGTCTCTGATCGATCGTGGAGACCGATCAGACTCCCTGCTGATCGGTCTCCAGACCTATCAGATGACTTACAGAACCCTTCTGTTTGTTATCTGATCGGTCACCAGACCGATCAAATACTCAGGCGTATCGCTGGATCGGTCACCAGACCGATCCAGGTTTAGAGCTCCAGCCCTAAACCCTAAATGGTCCTGAGAACGAGCTACCGAGCCCTCTCTTGACCTAGTCCGGAGAACGAGCTACCGAGCCCTCTCCGACTTCGTCCGGTCCAGAGAACGAGCTACCGAGCCCTCTCCGACTTTCCGTGCCAAGTCTCCAACTTGGTCTTCTCCGTGCCAAGTCTCCATACTTGGACTTTTCCCGTGCCAAGCTCCCTGCTTGGACTTTTCACCAGATGTCTGGTCAACCTTGACCCATCTGGATTTCCCTTGCCTGGCTTCACTCACCAGGACTTCCAAACTGCCTAGCTTCACTCACTAGGTCTTTCCCCTGCCTGGCTTCACTCACCAGGTCTTTCCCAACTGCCTAGCTTCACTCACCAGGACTTTCTCCAACTGCCTGGCTTCACTCACCAGGACTTTCACTTACACCTAGCTTCACTCACTAGGATTTTCACCTGGCTTCACTCACCAGGTCTTCCAATCTGCCTGGCTTCACTCACCAGGACTTTTCCGTCTGCTTGGCTTCACTCACCAGGACTTTCCAGTCAAGTATCCGGTCAACCTTGACCTACTTGACTCTTCTTCATTCAACCTGATCAGACCCTGATCAGTATCTCTCCGCATGGACAACTGCACCTGCATTGTCCATGTCTACATGTCTTTCTGTATTGTCAAACATCGAAACCATGACCAAGGTTTACGCTTGGTCAACTAGGTCAACCTTGACCTACTGGAAATTGCACCAACACTAAACAGAGAAGATCCTTGTGAAATCTTGTTACGGTTAACCCCTGTCACTAGAGCGCCTCGGTAGATCACAAGAATACAAATTTAATCGGTATCTTTAGGGATAGAGATAGGGGTTTGGTTTGGTCTCTTACTTCCTTGTGGAGAAGTTGCCTCTCCTTTCAAAGGAGTATCCTAGATGTCCGTGAACAAATTATGCCTGTCACTAGGGCCCCTCGGGTATATGATCTAAGATTCTCTCTTTACGAAATAAGCAATTCCTACACAATCAACTAATATGACAAGGCAACAAGTCTCATACATATCAAATAGAAACAAGGCAAGCAAAATCATCCAACGAGTGAAAGAGCATAAACATGAGTCTTACATCAAACCCTATCCACAACTACTCCCTGATCCTAGAACAAAGGATCTACTCCATAGACATAGGAGAAAAACCCAAAGACATAATATAAGTAAGCATACAATCCTCAAACCATAGATAATTTTTTAGACATTAAATAAGGTTGAATAGATAAATCTAAGATTTAAATAAAGAAAAGAAATTCTAAAGCCATAAGAGCATTGTGGTTTGATACAGGTATAACAGACATATCTTGGGGATGAAGTGGAGGTCAAAGTTAAAGTGATGTGTCTGTCAAAGTCAATGGAAAAAGACATTCCCCACCTGACTTTGTTATTCATCCCACGCTAAGGCTTTCAGTGTCAATCAGACCGGCCCTTAAGCCCAAGCCGTTCGGAAGAGGGCCAACCGACCCTTAAGCCAGTCGAACATAGGGACTTTAGTGCTTCACTATTGAACTGGGAAATTAGCATGTTCGGCCATTTAATAGCCGACCAAATTTAAGGGATGTCCGATCAACCTCACAATTGACTAATCATAAGTTTGATCAGCATAAGGGTCGATCTCCCCGATTCTTACAAATCCCTCTACAAACACCCGTTCGATCCTATTATTGGCTAACCCTATGGGTTTCCACAAGACCATACGGCTGTATATCCATTCAACAATGGGGCCAAAAGGATTTATATGGCTCCATACCCATCTCCTATATGCATAAGTGTAAGGTAACTCTCTTTATAAACCTGGTCAGACTTCCAGATCTTAGGTTCACCTTACCTATAAATTATTATACAGAAGATTGGCTTAAACTATCGATCGGAACTCTCAAAACATAGCTCTATTTCTCTCTGCAGCCCAATACACACCCGACCGGATACAAGGTCGACCGGGCCTGAGGCACTTAGTTTCATATTGCTTCCTGATATGGGTTATGATAGGTCGGCCTATTGGATGATGTAGAGGTCATGAATGAGAAAGAAAGGAGAGGCCCATAGATGAGTAAATGTATGATTAAATATGATAATGGTTGCCCAAATAAAAGGTTTTCCTTATAAGCTTGGCCGGACAAAGCCCGATCGAGCATAAAGACACTTGACCTTATAAAGCTTTTAATATATTATCGGTCGAGTGAAGGCCGAACGAGCACCAATGTGCTTACATGCGCTCTGTTAAACTTGAAATAAGAATGTTAAGTTTCGTTCCCAATTCAAGTTTAACTTCTAAAGGGAAAATTTGGATTAATAATATTAACCATCGTTTGCAATCCAAATTTAGCTTTAGTAGAACACATGGATAGCTAGGATAGTTCTATGCTTAAACAAATTTTTGTACAGGGAACTAAGACGGTATTCCGAGTAGCAACCAACACACCCTTCAGAAGCAACTGGATGCGGCTTAGGTTACTCTCAAGTCTGTACAGGTGGAGCTCTCGGCGTCAAAGGCGGAGACAACGGCTGCTCGCTAGGAGTTGGCCGGGGCACAGGGTGATGCAGACAAGGCCCGAGGAGAGTTGAAGGACTATCAGCCAGGGGAGGACTCTCACCTCGCAGAGCACAAGGCCTCATTCTTTGCTTCCAAGGATTTTAGGGTTAAGGTAGGCCACCTCATCAACCAGATGCTGTGTTATGGTGGCGAAGGGGCTTTGTATACATCCCGCACTACTAATCCAAGACTAAGTCTTGGAACATATTTTTCCTGTTTTTGCGTGTGCAAGTTTTCAATGGCCCAACAAGAAGGCTACAACACTGTTCGCTCACCGCTCTTCACCGGAGAAGACTTCGGCTACTGGAAGGGCCGAATGGAGTCGTACCTGCAGACCCAGTTTGAGATGTGGATGATCGTCAAGACCGGACTCGAACTTCCAACTGACGGAGTCAGTAAACCAATACATTGCGAGAACTGGGATGCAACCCTAATCAAGAAGGTAGAAGCAAATGCCAAAGCGACCTGCACCCTCCAGTGTGGCCTGACAAAGGAGGAACTCAACAGAGTAGGACCTTTCACATGTGCAAAGGAGCCGTGGCAAAAGCTGATCGAACTACACGAGGGTACATCAAATACAAAGGTAAGCAAGAGATACCTTATTTTAAATAAACTATATAACATTAAATTGCAGGAAAATGAAACGGCAAGCCAACTACACGTCCGCATACAAGACCTATTGAACGAACTCCACGCAATCGGCCAAAGGGTGGAGAACAGGGACGTTATAAGGTATTCACTCAACGCCTTTCCTAGGATTACCTTGTGGGCATTCATGGTAGATGCTTACAAGGTATCCAAGGATCTCTCGTCAATAAAGTTAGATGAACTTTTTTCTGAATTTGAATTGCATGAGCAGACTAATGCACACCCAGCCGAGAAGGGTATAGCCTTGGTTGTAGGTATAAGCAGAAGGCGCAAAACCAAACCGGAGTCGGAAGAAGAACCTGATTCGGACGACGATGACGACAAGCTCACGACCGAACTTGTCAACCTGGTGAGGAAGCTCTACAAAAAGAAGAAGGGCTTCAACAAGAAGGATGTTAGAAATGTGATCCAGTCCAAGGAGACCCAACCAAACTCAAAGCTAAAAGTCGAGGTGACGTGCTATGGATGCAACCAAAAGGGGCACATCAAGACCAACTGTCCGAACCAGAAAGAAGGCACTGAAGGCGACCTGGGACGAGTCTTCTTCCGAAGAGTCAGATAATGAAGAACTTGAGCAGACGAGTTTTCTTGCAATGACGGCCCGGGACCAAATCGACGAATTCAGAAGCGAGGACGAATCGGAAGCCGAGTCCGAGAGAAACCACGTATCCGAATCCGTTTCCAAAGGGCCTAACCCCTCTGTAAGTACCTCGCGCTTATACAATTTAATTAATCACTTAATGCAAAAGTTAGTAAAATCCAACATTCGGATCAAATCACTTCTAAAGGAGGTAACAACCCTTAAAGAAGTGACTAACTCTGAATCCTTGACTGACCCAGTTCAGACTGGAACCTCAACTCAAGTCCAAAAGCTTGAGGAAGAGAATTCCAGCCTGAAAAGTCAAGTCAAAGATTTGAAGTTTGCATTGGAACGGTTTACACTGGGGTCCAAGAATCTTGACTTGATTCTTGGAAATCAGAAAGTCGTATACAATCGATCCTGACTAGGATTTAGAACTAAAAGAAAATATCGGTCTTATTTATCGCTTGTTAACAGACCGAATAGAAAGATAGTCCAAGCATGAATACCTAAGTCCAACTTGGTCAATCAAGTTGGACTTGGTCAAAATTGGGTCCCCAAGGATCAAGTACATTACCTTGATAGACCATATCGAGGCTATGATCCAGGGGGAGCCAATAGAAAAACTATCTTAATAAATAGATAAAATTGCTTGATGCTTGTCTATTTTTTTTGTAATAAGCATGTTTAGATTAGGGTAGATTAAGGACCTAGGCGTAATTTACACTTGTTTAGTTAAACCTAGGGGTTTCAAAAGGGAAATTAAATATATATTTTCTTTAAAAGGCTCTGTCTAGAAGTGGTGGATAATCCCATACCCAAGAAGGTCTAGTGCCTCGCCACAGCTTGGGAGTCAATATTCGAAATATATATTTAATTAACTAATTGGAAAATCTAAGCTTAACTCAAATGTAAATTAATCCTTAGAAATAATATAAATTAAGATAACCATCTCACAAAGCTACTCAAGGTTCCCTGATTGATAACTTAGAATCGGGTGAGATGGATCTAGGTTGAACTTAGTTAATTTTAAATAAATAAACTTAATTAACTTAATTAATAATTTAACTAAATAGACTTAACTAACTTAATTAATAATTTAACTAAATAAACTTAATTAATAATTCAACTAAACAAACTTAACTAACTTAATTAATAATTTTAAATAAATAAACTTAATTAACTTAATTAATAATTTAACTTAATAATTAATTAACTTAATTAACTTAATAATCAACTAAATTTTAATTGACTTAATCACTTTAAAATTTAAATTAACTTAATCAACTAAACTAATTTAATCATTTTAAATCCAATTTAACTTATGCTAATTAATCAATTTAATTAACTAAAATCTAATTAACTAACTTAACCAATAAATTAACTTAATCAGCTAAATAAAATAAATTAACTTAAACCAATTAACTTAATAAACCATCTCACAAAACACCCATAGGAATACCATGATTGATCATCTAGACTGGGTGAGATGGAACATTAAGTTAATTTCAGTCAAACTATCTTCTAAATCCATCAAATTGACCCAAATCGAATACTTTATGTAAGAACATAAAGAATTGGATCAATGGATGCTAGATAGTGGATGCTCCAGGCACATGACTGGAGACAGACTGAAATTCACTAAACTGAAACTCAAGAACCTAGGGTCGGCTGCGTTCGGCAACGACGGAACCCTTAAAGTAATCAGAATAAGTAATATCCAATTAAATTTTGATTTCTATATTCAAAAAGTGTTATTAGTTGAACAATTTAGTTTCAATTTACTTAGTATTAGTCAGTTATGTGACTCAGGATACTTAGTCACTTTTTCAAAAACTTAATGCATAATTAAGAATATTAATAATCCTAAAATCACACTTAAGGGAATTAGGAAAAAGAACATTTATACAATAGACCTACCTACCTATTAACAAGAGTGTCTATTGACACAACAAGAGGAAACTAAGTTGTGGCACAGGAGACTGGATCACACTCATATTAAACTCATTTAAAAAATGAGTCAAAATAGTTTAGTTAGAGGTCTGCCTAAATTAAAATTTATTGAAAATTCAGCTTGTGATGCTTGTCAACAAGGTAAACAAACCAAGTCAAACCATAAGTTAACCAGCTTAAACAGAACAACTACAATACTTGAGCTCCTTCACCTAGACTTGTTTGATTCACATAGAGCCAAGTCACTAAGCAAAAATCAATATTGCTTAGTAATAATCGATGACTACTCAAGATTTACTTACGTAAAATTCATAAAAACTAAAGATGAAACCTTTGAAGTTTTAAAAATATTTTGTAAATTAATAGAAAATAAAAACGACACTCAAATAAAAAGAATTAGAAGTAACCATGGGGGAGAATTTGAAAACCATAAATTTATTGAATTTTGTGAAATTAATGGCTATAAACACGGATACTCATGCCCTAGGCCCCCCCCAATAAAATGGTCTAGTAGAACAAAAAAATAGAACCCTACAAGAAGCAGCTAGGACCATGTTGAATGAATACAAACTATCTAACCAATTCTGGGTTGAAGCAATTAATACAGCCTGTTATATACAAAATAGAATTTTACTTAATAAATATTAAAATAAAACACCTTATGAAATATATTATAATAAAATTCCTAATTTAAACTATTTAAAAGTATTTGGCTGTAAAGTATTTATTTTAAACACCAAAGACTATTTAGGAAAATTTACATCAAAAACAACCCCAGGAGTATTTTTAGGGTACTCAATAACTAGTAGGGCATATAGGGTTTACAACAAAAATACCCTAAAAGTTGAAGAAACTACAAATGTAATTTTTGATGAAGAAAATTACTTACCTAATGTAGTAAATGAAAATATGAATATAGAAAATATTAACTCAAGAAATTTAGAAGATGATGAAGAAATCCCACTTGAATCTAATGAATTACAAGAACCAGTTACTAACCCAACTATAAGACCAACAAGAACAAATACTAATCACCCATCTGACCAAATTTTGGGTGATCCAACTCTAAGAGTCAGAACTAGGTCATCTTATAGAAACCTAAGTCAAATAGGCCTGATTTCCAAAATTAAACCCAAAACTGTAGATGAAGCCCTACCCGACCCAGACTAGATGCTAGCAATGCAAGAGGAATTAACCGAATTTGAAAGAAATCAGTTCTGGGAATTAGTACCTAATGTTAGTTAGAGCCCTAGAGCCAATCATTTGATGATTGTATGGACTCATTGTATCATATTCTTGTATATTAATAAAGGCATTTGGATTTTGGTTATTATACTTACTTGTATTGGTGTCAAATAAACTAAGTATAATAATGTCCTTGAGTAGATGGTTCTCACCTATATCAATCGGTTAGTTGAACCGATAGTGAGATGATATAAGGAACACTACTCTTAATCATTCCTAGTCGAGTATTAACATTCAGGGACAATGTTAATGCAATAAGACTAGTATGTAGGTCAACTCGATGACTTGATCTCACAAGTCATGGATATAGAGATATCAAGTTGACACATGGGTATACATTAGAGAATGTATACTGAATGACCCGCCATGAGAAAGTATCATGGATCGTTATATGAGTGTCATATACTTTCTCATGTAACTATTAGTATGACTACTAGTCCTTAGACCTGAAGTCACCATAGATCCCTACATAAGGAGTTATGTACTTTGGTTTCGTCAAACGTCACCCGTAACTGGGTGGACTATAAAGGCGATTACTGGGTATATAACGAATTATGCAGAGGGATGTGAGTGATGTAGATGGGATCTATCCCTCCCATATGACGGGAGCGACATCGGTATTCTTGATAGAGTGAGACCACGAAGTGCATGACCATGCCCAAATGAGTCAATATAGGATATTGAGCTCATTTGATTTAGTGAGTCTACTTGGAGTTCAAGATTTAGATTGGTCAGAGGATGACACGGTCTATGCCTCACTTTGATCAATCTAGATGTCTAGGATAGAAGGACACTTGTCATATTTTGTGAAGAGTCACAATTAGTAGTCACAAGGTGATGTCGGATCTCGATATTCTTGTAACTTGGGTAGTAATGATGTGTTGCTAGATACCGCTCATTACTTATGCTCCTAAATGGGTTTAGGGCATTGCCAACGTTACAAGAACCTATAGGGTCACACACTTAGGACAATTAGATGGAGATTAGGTTCATATGATGAACCAAGAGGATTAGATTCATTTGATGAATCAAATTAGATTAAGAGTAATCCTAATTGGGCTAACTTGAGTTCGACTCAAGTTGATTCATGTGTTCAATGAGTCTAATTTAGATTTTGACTCATTGAATCAATTTAATTAAATGAATTAGATTCATTATATTAAGTTGGCTTGAATCAAATGGTTGGATTCGATCAACCATGGAAGAGATTTGGTCAAGTTTGACTTGACTTGAGAGGAAGATTAAAAGTCAAGTTAGACTTGACTTTATGCCACCTCATTGGTGAGTTGGCATTGAAGTGGACCAATGATGTTACTCCACATCATCATGGGTGCCACCTCATGAAAGTTACAAAGCCATTTTCTTAATAACTTCACATTAATTGCATTTAATGGGGAGTTACACTATTGGAAGTGGCCGGCCACTTTTGGTTTGAATGTGAATTCATTTTTCCATTCAAGGGGTGTATCTTCTTCCTTCTTCCTCTCAAGCTCTCCCTCTCCCTCTCCTCCTTGCTTGGCCGAATCTTACCAAGGTGCTAGCACACCTTTGTGTGAGGTTTTCTCCACCTACGTGTCCGTGTGGATACTTCTAGAGGACCGACGCTTGACGGTCTAGAGATCCGGCAATTCCTTGGACGAGCGGGAACGCGAAAGGGCACGCTTCAAGGTATACTTCTTAACACATAGATTTAGGAGTAGATCTAGATAGTAAACTCGTACTCATAAGTTTTTCGTAAATTTTCCTTGTACGGATCTACGGCTTTGGGTGATTCGGGGTTTCCGCGACGCGAAAAGCGGTTTTCGCGGCCCGAAAAACCCAACACCTAAACCCAGTAACAAGACCATAATTGATACTAAATGGGGTTTTAGGAACAAGTTAAATGATCAGGGTGAAATAGTTAGAAATAAAGCAAGGTTAGTAGCTAAAGAGTTCAACCAAGTAGAAGGATTAGACTATGATGAGACCTATGCCCCTGTAGCTAGACTTGAATCCATTAGGATGTTGTTGGCTTATGCAGCACATAAAGGATTCAAGCTTTATCAAATGGATGTAAAATCCACTTTCTTAAACGGATTTATCAAAGAAGAAGTATATGTAGGTCAACCCCCAGAATTTGAGGACTTAGAATATCCAAATCATGTCTTTAGGCTAAAAATGGCCCTATATGGACTAAAACAAGCATCTAGGGCTTGGTAAGAACGTCTATCCAATTATCTAATATCTAAAAGGTTCAACCAAGGTCAAATAGATCCAACCCTATTTGTAAAAATCCTAGAAAATGATATTTTTATAGCTCAAATATATGTAGACGATATAATTTTTGGCTCAACTAATTCTAAAATTTTAAAAGAATTTACCAAATTAATGAAAAATGAATTTGAAATGAGTCTAGTAGGCGAACTTAACTTTTTCATAGGTCTACAAATTAAACAAACCAAAGATGAAATTTATATTTTTCAAACTAAATACGCTAAAGAATTAATTAGAAAATTTGGAATGTATAATTCAAAAATTATTAATACACCAATGGCTACCAACATTAAAATTGACTCAGACTTAGAAGGAAAATCAGTAGACCTGAAATACTATCGAAGTGCGATAGAAAGTCTACTGTACATAACTGCGAGTCGACCAGACATTCTTTTTGCAGTAGGTATGTGTGCAAGATATCAATCTTGTGCAAAAGAGTCACACTTCACATACGTTAAAAGAATCTAAGTATATTAAGGGATCCCTAAATGTAGTATTATTGTACCCTAGATCTAACAGACTATTCTGACTCAAACTATGTCGGGTGCAAGCTAGATAGAAAAAGCACAAGTGGTAGCTGTCAATTTCTAGGTCAGTGCCTAGTAAGTTGGTCAAGCAGAAAGCAACATCGTGTTGCTTTATCTACCACTGAAGTTGAATATATAGCCCTAGGTGAATGTGCATCTCAATTATTATGGATGATGTATACCCTAAAAGACTATCAACTAGAATATCAAAAAGTAAAAATTTCAATTGATAATATAAGTTCAATCAATCTAACCAAAAATCCAATTCACCACTCAAGAACTAAACATATAGAAGTAAAGCACCACTTTGTAAGGGATCACGTAGCTAAGGGTGATATTGTACTTAATTATGTTGAGTCAAAATTAAACCTATCTGACATATTCACAAAGCCCTTACCTGAACTTGAGTTCAGTTCACTTAGAAGACAAATAGGGATGTGCTTAGTAGAATAGAACTTATTTTTTTGCTTATTATTAGTTTTAAATTCCTAGGAAAAATAACTTTCAAAATTTCCCTCTTTTGCTAGTTTTTCAAAAATCTGGTTTAGCCTAGAAATTTACCCCCTAGAAATCATGTACCCCTAGTTTCAGCCAGAGCATCTCACAAGCACCCTAGGGTTAACTTGCTTGTGTTTGAAAACATTTAGAATGGTGTGAGATGCATAGGGTACTGCCTAGACTTAGTATGCTTATGTCTGTACATCGACATAAGTCTGGACTATAAATACCTAACTTACATTAATCAAGTTAAGTTATCCAGCCTTAGTCAAATATAACTGGATCTCTAATTTAACTTGACTAACCAAGTGAAAATTGTTGCCCTCTAGGTAAACAACTAGTAGCTAAGGATTATACATGTGACCAAGAAAATTAAGTATTGAGTTTTAATATTTTTTACTCATGCTTGGACTATAGGACTTTTTGAATATTTTTTTGAGGGTGGCCTTAGCTAAAATTATTTAAATCAAGTGGCGATGCTAAAATTTAAGCTAAATTTTTAACCCTAAAAGAGTTCTTTTTTAGAAGATTTTTTTTAACATTTTATACTTTAAAGTTTTATCATCTATTTTTACAAACTTTTTAGCTAAGTTACTTTTCAAATGAAAACTTTCCCTTAGCTAAATCTATTTCTAAAATTAAGTTTTGAGATTTTGATCTCACTTGGCTTACAAGAAAATTTCCTATTTAAAGCTAAGTGTGGTATTTCCTATCAAACTCCCTTCTTTAAAAACTAAGGATTTAATTAAGTATTCCTCTTTGTTTTCACACATTTTTCGAAGTTAACTAAGTACTTTTCAAAAAGCTTTTCAAATTTAGCTAAGTATCCTTCAAAAAGCCTTTTCAAATTCATCCCAAAATTTGCTAAGTTACCTTTCAAATCAATTTTCTCTTAGCTAAAGTATTTTGCAAAACCTAGTTTTTTAAGCAATCTCTAAAAATATTTTGACTTCACTTAGCTAAAAGTTTTACAAGAAAATTCATTCTAAAGAGTTAAATGTTTATCAAAGTTAATATAGACAAAAATTATTTCTCAAAACAAGCTAAGGACTATACTCAACTTTTCTTTACCTTCTTGTTTATTTTGATATATGGCAACGGGAGAGAGTAATAAACAAATTCAAAATTAAAGAAAATTCAAGGGAACCTTTTATTAAGGGGGAGTTTTTGTAAGCTGCTATTAAGGGGAAGCTTTGTATTAAATTTATGCTTGCGCTATTTTTTCAGTTATGCTTGCACTGTTATCTTTACAGCACTTCTTTATTGTGTCTTTTTGCTTAACTTCGAATTTTATTTACCATAATCAAAAAGGGGGAGATTGTTGGTGCGGGAAGCATCCGACGATCGAACCCAAGTTTTGATAATGACAAAGGATTCAAAGGTAAGATTATTTGTTATCTAACATGTGTGAATGAGCTTACAAGAAAGTCCTAACTGAGGTTAGGCAGGTGGAAAATCCTAAGAGGTGGTAACCTTAGGTCTTAGGGGGTGATAACCCTAGGTGGAGGAAAACTCTAAGGGGCGGCAACCTTAGGTCCTAGGGGGTGGTAACCCTAGGTAGTGAAAATCCTAAGGGGGGTAACCTTAGGTCCTAGGGGGAGGTAACCCTAGGTGGCGAAAAACCCTAGGGGGTGGTAACCCTAGGTCCTAGGGGGAGGTAACCCTAGGTGGCGAAAAACCCTAAGGGGTGGTAACCCTAGGTCCTAGGGGGTGGTAACCCTAGGCAGAAAGTCTAGTCAGTCTGGAGGACCAGACTGGCATCAGGTATGCTCTCCTGAGTGGAGTAGGTGAGAATGCATTCCCTGGAAGAGGGAACAGTAGACGTCAGTTCGACCTAGAGTTTTCGGTAGGAAATTCAAAGTCAGAACTGGACAGTCTGTGACTGTCAAAACTTTCATATTATTATGTTTATTATGTGTGCTAACTTTGTTTTGCAAGATATGTGGTTGTGCTGTGGACTAACCTATCTTGCAGGGACAAAAGAGCACTTTTGACCTCGGATGAACAGTACCCGAGGCACCCTCATAGAGCTTGGAGGCGCCTCGGGTGCAAAGGAGAAGAAGCACGCGCGGTAAGGCGTGAGGCACCCTCATGGAGGTTTGAGGCGCCTTGGACAGCCTTGGAGGCGCCTTCAAGGCTTATGGAGGCACCTTCAAACGGATCAGCCATGACATGTTCAGCGCTCATCCGCGCGGTGGACTCGGTGCGGATGAGGGCACCCTCAAGGGGATTGAGGGCACCCTCAATGACGTTTATATAGAGGTCTCGACCAGTAGCTTTTTTCAACAATTCTCAAGTGATCCTTCTGCAACATGCTGTTCATGAGACACTCCGATTAAGCTACGACAAGCCCCCGATGACCCGGAGCCTTAATTCCTGTAATTTTGTTGTCGGCATAGCTTTCTTATTTCTATTTTGTAATACATATTTGTACTTTGCGATCTGATAGTGAATTGCCCAAAGTAAACGCTCAACGAGTGTGGACCTTGGAGTAGGAGTCGCCCAAGGCTCCGAACCAAGTAAAAAACACTTGGGTCCTTTTTTGTGTGATTGTTTTCTAAGTTTGCCGCTTTACTCTCGAACGTTTTCCAAATACAAAAAGTGAAAGCTACGAGCGCTATTCACACCCCCTCTAGCGCGTCTCGATCCAACAAGTAGTCTTCGACGTTGAGTCTGTGGCTCAACTATAATATAAACTCGGCCGATCGGCACGGGAGTCTTCGACGTTGAGCCCGTGGCTCAACTATAATATAAATTCAGTCGATCGTCACGGGAGTCTTGGGCTTTGAGCCCGTGACTCAAATATAATATAAATCCAGTCGATCAGCACAGGAGTTTTCGACGTTGAGCTCGTGGCTCAACTATAATATAAACCCGTCCGATCGGCAAGGGAGTCTTCGGCATTGAGCCCGTGGCTCTAATATAACTCAAACTCAGCCGATCGGCACGGGAGTCTTCGATGTTGAGCCCGTGGCTCAACTATAATATAAACCCGACCGATCGACACGGGAGTCTTCGACGTTTAGTCCATGTCTCAACTATAATATAAACCCGGTCGATTGGCACGGGAGTCTTCGGCATTGAACTCGTGACTCAAATATAATATAAATCCGACCGATCAGCACGGGAGTCTTCGACGTTAAGCCCGTGGCTCAACTATATAAACCCGGCCGATCGGGACGGGGGTCTTCGACATTGAGTCCGTGGCTCAAATATAATATAAACCCGATTGATCGGCACGAGAGTTTTCGACGTTAAGCCTGTGGCTCAACTATATAAACCCGGCCGATCGGCATGAGAGTCTTCGGCATTGAGCCCGTGGCTCAAATATAATATAAACCCGACCGATCGACACAGGAGTTTTCAACGTTAAGCCCGTGGCTCAACTATATAAACCTGGCCGATCGATACGGGAGTCTTCAATTGGGGAATTGTGACAGATCCTATGACCGAACGAGAAAATATAACGAAAAAAATGACCTGTCGACCAGTAGAGGATCTGACTCAGTTCCTCGACTCCCGAATACCCATGGAGTGAGGGGAATATGATATGTTCATCGAAACACACCGAGGCCATGAGGATGGCAGAATTTTCTGACGTCGTCCATCTTCACGTTCCAGATCAGGCAAAGTTGCCACAGACGACGCCAATATGATCTTGTCGGGAATCTGAGAAGATGACTCTGCCAGTGTGACATGGCTAGAATGTTGACCGCATCTCCATGACCCGCATGGTGAGCTATCTTCTGTGTTGACCAAGCCGCCAGAAGTTCTCTAGTCAATAATACTTGCAGCCAGCGACCGAGTTGCCCCGATCCTTGGTACCTTGATGCTCGATGCGGGTCCTATGAATATATAAACAGCTGAATAATAGTAGAACAACTAAATAAATATAGAATGAGTACAGTGACATACCCTGGCCTTAGAGGGCACCTTCGGATGGATCGATAAGCTGGTTGTGATGCTGATCGGGTCATTCGTGGCCCTGGAGTAGATAAATGCCCACCAGATGAGTAGCTAGATCCGACAGCTCGGAGCTGGACACTATATAGATCCGCAAGACGGTGTGCTATCTGAATACAACAACGGCTCGTAGGCCGGAACAACGACATGAAAGCCAGAATACAACAATGGCTCATAGGTCGAAATACAATAGTGGTACGAAGGCCAAAACAAGGGTGGAGTTAGCGTGTGACCTATCAACCCGCGGATGCTCGACACGTGGAGGCTACCGGTGAGGGGGCTACGACGCAGGGCGCATGCTGGTGAAAGGGATTGCAGCGCGTGGCGGCGGGTGGTGGCTGTCGGTGGAAGATGTGGTGGCGTGCGATGGCTGTCGGCTCCTGCAACGACTTTGGGTAGGGAGAGGACTATGCAGTAGCTGGGCAAAAAAGGGCATGCCAATGCCGGTCGGTGTCGGTAGTCGTCGATGAACGATGAAGGAAAGCGAAGTGGCTCACTAGGAGTGGTGGGGGGGGGGGGGGGGGGGGGGGCGCTGACAGCCGCTAGAGGTGGTATCGGCGACGTGGGCGAAGGGCAGCGTCGGCCGCTAAAGGCTCGTGGCTAGCTGTGAGCCGGATCGAAGAGGAGAAAGGGGAGCAGAGGCACTTGGCTGGCGTGCGTGAGGAAAGGGAGAGGACTACCGACGTCAGAGGCGGCAAAGGGGGCGTCAACATCATCCTCCTCCCCTGCATTCCTCTCTTGGTGGCGGAAGGAAAAATCGTACCCTTTTGCCCTATGAACAGTGCTCCCTATAAGCACTAAAACCCTAAATGCGAAAGGACCCAAATGTTCTCTTTCTCCATAATCCCATTTGAGCCCCATAAATATATACACATCAAATATTATATTCTTAAAAATCTCTTTAATATGTCTACTAATCTAAATTTGATAGAATAAATAAGACTCCCCTTATTTAAATAATATCAAACTTTTAAATTTTCGAATTACGATCCATATAAATTTAGAGAACTCTAAATTTTAAATTAAAATTAATGTACTTCCGAAAACCTCCTTAATATTTTTATATGCTCAAATCTAAATTTGATCGTACAAATTGAGTGCAATAAATTTTTAAATGAGTAGAGTAAAAATATAGAGAAAATTTATGATTATTTTATGAAAAAACTATCGAATTTAAATATGTATACATAAATACATTAAGAAAACTTCCAGCATATTAATTTTAACTTAAAATGATCAATCAAAATTCTCTTGATCTATCTAGCAATTTGAAATTTGAAACGAAACTGACTAATGCCATGAAAATAAAGAGGAGAGATATTTCAGAAATACACTATTTGATGTGGATATTATACGTGCATGGTTCATGAAATGACCAACGTTTTGTTGTCATCATGATATCTAGGGTTTGAATCTCAGTAAAGTCGAGGTAAATGTCTTCTTTATGTACTAGTCACTATTTCAAAGGTTAGTAGTCGTCTGTAATTTACCTCCTCCGTATTGACTCTGGGACGGATTGACGAGAGTGCTGAGGATGAACATATTCATCTTTCACGATCATATAATGACGAACTTTCTAGCATAAATCATTTACTCTCAATCATGTATACACCCTAAAAAAATATTTATGAATCAAAAAATCCGTACATATACATTCTCGGAAGAAACACTGTTCAAGTGGAGATATTAATTAAATAAAAGGCTTGTTTACGTTACTTGGTTATTAGAACGTTAACAATGTTCAACGGTAGTTCACCCAAATGGCCTAAATTAATTTTGTGGTTTAATTTTATCAATGTCAATATTTAGTTATGTCAGCAAAATGAATAATGAGACATTTTATGTGATGGCCGGACCGGTGCAACTGCCAGTGACGACGTTCTGTTTGTCATTATTGCTAGAGATTAATTAACCTATTAATTAAGTCTCATTTGTCATATCAATCACCCCTTTATTAATTGGCAGCCTAATTAATCAGTGTGTATAGTGCCTAATTAACATGGGAGGTGGTGGTCCGTCGCCTCTCTTCCCTCTTCTGACCCTCCTCCTCTTGTACTTGATCAACTTTGCTGGCGAGGTCCTGTCATCCTTAGACTTTGCTGCAGCAGTAGAAAGCAACGGTGTCGTGCTAGTGTTAGCTATCATCGTCGCCGGTCTACTTGCGATTCATTGGTTCGATCAGTCTTTGCCTTCTTTCCGGTTGTCTCTTGGAAGCAAGCAAGATGATTCCGATGGGTTTGGCCTTGGAACCATGTTGATCGTAGCCTTATTCGCCGTCCTCTATTATTCCCTGTGAGACATATTAATTACCCCATATCTGTATATGTAGATGGATACATAGATAGATAAATAGATACATAGAGTTAAGTTTACAAGTTTATTTGGATGTGTTGTCTGTGGATGTGGTTATTTTGACAAAATCATGCAGGAGAGTACTTAACTTCTCATTAATAACTTCTTGATTTTCTCCTATTTTTTTATGAGAAATGATATTCATCTAGAATTTTCATCTAGAAAATTCATCTAGATAGACACATAAATGATAGGGCCCACAAAAAGTGAAATGGTGGGTCCCATCTTTATGTGTCTATCTAGATGAATTTTCTAGATGAAAATTCTAGATGAGTATCACAGCTCTTTTTTTATAGAGGGGATGACTTATCCATACTAAAAGTGTGCAGGATTATTGTTTCTATCTGCGACCACGAATTGATGAATCAGTGAATAGTAATTGTCGTGGAGAAGATTGTATATGACACGACGGTGAAGCGGTTGCACAAAGATCTTGAGGACACTGTGAAAAGGTTAGAATGGGCGTCGAGGTTGGACTCGGTGTGACCACTCGACGCTTAAGTTAGCAAGGGGTTAAGGGAAGATGAAAGCAATAGAGTAGCCCAAAGGTCAAGCAGACGTCAACCTTTTATAGAGTTGTAGCTATATCTTCTCGTGTATGTCTCGGTGAGGCCGGTTAGAGGGGTTGAATAACTTGCAATTAAAATAAGCACTTTCTCTTGCTATCGAACTTTGCAAGGACAAGCACATATTAGTTAATTAAGATAAACATAAAATATAAGAGATAAAGAGTTTATTTGGTTTGCAATTAGGGAGGTTGTTAATCTAAGGTAGTTAAAACTCCACTAAAGAAATTCTCCTTCGGTATAGGCGGAGTATCATTTTACAGAGATTAAAGCACAAACACTTAAAGTGAGAAACGAAAATCAAGTACAGAGTGTATTCTACTGAACTTCGAAGACTGGAACTCTATTTAATTTATAGCTCACTGGTCGCAATAGATGTTTGATGACGTGAAAGCTCCCAGATGCTTGGACCTGGTCCGACGCCTGGACTTGGTTGCCTTAATCCACTCTACAATAGCTCTTCGTCAACGACTTATCATTTCCTGGGCACCTAACTCGATTAGGGTGCCTCGGTCACCTAATCCGGTTAGGGTGCCTGAAGTCTTGTTGACGTGGACTCTAGTATGATCCTCGCTGTAATGGCTCGTTGACCTGGTTGATACTAGCCCGGGTGCCTGGACCTGGTCCGGGCTCCTGGACCTGGTCTGAGCTCCTAGACCTAGTCCAGGCACTTGGACACGGTCAACTTCAAAGTTGACTATTTTCTCTTCCAATCACTTATATGATTCTCTGGTCGTCTAGAGTTGAGTTCACCCGAACCCAACTCTAACCTTTTCCTCGAGTAATCTTCCTTCCTGGCTTCTCGTCCCTCAGAAGTGTCGCGTGTGTCCTTTTCATCCGTCGATGTGCTTTTTCGCAATACTTCGTCCCTCGGATGCACCGACCCAGTCAAATCGCTTCTTGTATCATCCTTGCTAGTTGCATCTTCCATTCAACTTCTTGTGTTCTTAAGTCCTTGCACATTTAGACACAAGACATCAAAATCACAGAGTTTAACTTCTTCCTCACTTAAGTGTTACTTAACACAAAAAGAATAAACTTGGTTATGACACACAAGAATGTCACACACAAACTTTAGAAATCTAAGTAAATTAAATGGATTAGTTAGAGGTCTGCCAAAATTACCACTCAACAATCTGTAATGCTTGTCAACAAGAAAAATAAATAAAATCCACTCGCAAATCAATTAATCAACTTCAAACAAATTCAATACTAGAACTATTGTACTTAGACATATTTGATTCCCATGGGGTCAAATCAATAAATGGAAGTCTATATTGCCTAGTGATAATATATGACTACTCTAGATTCACCTGGGTAAAATTCTTAAAAAATAAAGATGCAACATTTGAAATCTTTACTAACTTTTGCAAACAAGTTGAAAATGAAAAAGACTTAGAAATTAAAAGAATTAAAAGTGATAACGGAGGTGAATTTAAAAATCATAACTTCAACCAATTGATTTTATTCAAAGTAACACTAGTAAAGGGGGAGCCAGTAAAAATCTAAGTCAAGAAGAAGAACATCAACCTCAAATGAATGAACCTACTAGAACCATAAGAGTTAACTCAAATCATCAAATTGACAAAATAATTAGTGACCCAAACTTAAGAGTTCAAACCAGATCATCTTTCAAAAACTTAAGTCAAATATTCCTAATCTCAAAAATTGAACCCAAAACAATAGCTGAATCTTTATTTGACCCAGACTATATCATAGCTATGCAAAAAGAATTAGCTCAGTTTGAGATAAATGAAGTCTGGGACTTAGTACCACCACTTAAAAATAAAAAGATAATAGAAACAAAATGGGTATTCAGAAATAAATTAAGTAAAAATGAAGAAATTATTAGAAACAAGGCTAGACTAGTTGCTAAAGGATTTAGTCAAGTAGAGGGACTTGACTATGATGAAACATATGCCCCAGTAGTCAGACTAGAGTCCATTAGAATGTTACTTAGCTATACAACCCATAAAGGATTTAAACTTTATCAAATGGATGTAAAATCTGCCTTTTAAAATGGGCTAATAAAAGAGGAAGTTTATGTATGTCAACCACCTGAGTTTGAGAGTTTAGATCAACCTGACCATGTATCCAAACTTAAGAAAGCCTTATATGGTCTTAAACAAACAGCTAGGGCATGGTGTGAAAGGTTAACCTCTTACCTAATTTCCAAAGGGTTCAACCAAGGATAAATTGACCCAACTTTATTTGTCAAATCAATCAACTAAGATATTTTTATAGCTCAAATATATGTAGATGATATAATCTTTAGGTCAACCAATTCAAAATTTTTACAAGAATTTATAACCCTAATGGAACAAGAATTTGAAATGAGCCTAGGAGGTAAACTAACTTACTTTTTAGGATTACAAATTAAACAAACAAATGAAGACAATTACATTTATCAACAAAAATATATTAAGGAATTACTTAAAAAATTTGGAATGGAAAACACTAAAGAAATAAAAACACTTATGACAACTAACACAACCATAGATGATGACCCAAATGGAAAACCAGTTGACTTAAAATACTATAGGAGTGTCATAGGTAGCCTTCTATACTTAATTGCAAGTCGACCTGATATTTTATTTGCATTTAGTATGTGTGCTAGATACCAAACCTATGCTAAAGAATCACATCTGACCAACATCAAAAGAATTTTTAGATATCTCAAAGGAACATCAAATGTAGAAATCTGGTATCCTAGAACACCCAATTTTGAACTCATATGCTACTCTGACTCAGACTATGTCGGTTGTAAACTGGACCGTAAAAGTACAAGTGGTGGGTGTCAGCTACTTGGTCCATCACTTGTTAGCTGGTTTAGTAGGAAGCAACACTGTGTTACCTTATCTACTACTGAGGCAGAATATATAGCTATAGGAGAATGTGTTGCCCAATTATTATGGATGATGCACACCTTAAAAGACTTCAATTTAAACTTTACAAATACAAAAGTACTAATTGATAATATTAGTTCAATTAATTTAACCAAAAATTCTGTGCATTATTCAAGAACTAAACACATCGAAATTAGACATCACTTTATCAAAGATCATGTCACTAAAGGTGATATTAAACTCAAATACATTGAGTCCAAGTCAAACCTAGCCGACATATTCACTAAACCCTTGCCTGAAAGTGAATTTAGTAACTTACGTCGACAATTAGGAATGTGCTTAATAGACTAGGACTATTACTTTCAAAATTGTTTTCAAAAATATTCTTTAAAATTCTAGGGTAAAATTCTTTATTTATTTTTCTTTCACAAAACTTCTCTTATTTTTAGAATTTTCAAAATTACTTTTAGCCTTAGTTTAGATCAAACCCTTAGAAAGCATGCTCCTATAGATCTAGGACTTGAGCATCTCACCAACACACTAGGGATACCTTGTTTTTGTATTGCTAAACATAGAAAGGGGTGAGATGTATAGGCAGATTGCCTGGACTTAAGATGCTGATATCAATGCATCAATACAAGTCTGGGCATTAAAAACTAAACCAACAGTAATCAGGTTAAGATTTTTAGCTTAATCAAACACTAACTGGATAAATTAACTTAACCTGACTAATCAAGTGAATTAACCTGACTAATCAAGTGAAAACTACTATCTTTTGATAGTTAGTAAGAAACAAATGGTTAGACAGTTAAGGATACTTTTTAGTTGTTTATTTTGAAATAATGTCAAGTTCAGGGGGAGGATTAATAACTTTAAATTTTTTTAAAAAAAAATTAAACCTTTTTCATTTTTTATTAGCATTTTTCAAAGCTGTAAAGTTTTGGCCTTACAAATTTTAAAAGTATTTTTAAAAACAGTTTGACAACTATTTAAGTTTTTGAAATATTACTTTAAAATACAGTTTTGAAAACATCTTACTTTAGTTTTACCATTTTATTCATTTTTGAAAATATCCCTGATATCTTTTTTCAAAATTCCAATCTTGAAAAAGGTTAAAAAAAACTAGCTACTTTTCAAAATATTTCTTGTTTTTATTTTAAAATTTTTTGAATTTTCTAACCTTAAAGTTATTTTTGTAAAAATTTTCTTTTGAAAACCTTATGAAAAATTAGTAGATTTTGAAAACAATTTCAAATATTCTAATATTTAATGTTATTTTTTCAAATATCAACTTTTTTTACATTTTGGAACTCCTACATTTTGAAAATTTTGTAGATTTGAAAAATAATTCCATAATCATCTTATTTATGGAAATCTTGACATAAAGTTTTTACTCTTGAAAATCGCTTTATAAGATATCTTTAAAATTTTCTTTTAAGTTAATTAAGTTATTTTATAAGTTATAACTCCCTAAGTAATCCTGAAGATTTTCTATTATCAAGGTTTTTTGATTAATTGACTTAGCAAATTTTTCCATGAATTATCTCTTGGATCGTGAAAGTCGATAGAGGGGGTTAATATCGATCGAAAAATTCGTAGCGAGTTAGAGTAAGCAGCGGAAAAGAAAAAGAACAATGCTAACAAGAACTGATTTACTTGGTTCAGAACCTTCGTCGACTCTTACTCCAAGGCTCGCACTCGTCGAGTGATTTTGTTGGGCAATCACTAATAGTTGACAAAAATATTACAAATGAAAGTACAAGAACTTTTAAAGAGGAAATATCGACAACAATAAATGAAAGAAAAATCAGCACGTTGTCGGAGAAGCTTCGCAGCGTCGGAGGAGCACAGCGCAGTAGAGTAGATGTCGTTGTTGTTCTTTGCTCCAGGGCTCACCCTCCTTATATAGGAAGCTCTGGGCGTCCGGATCCCTTCTTGGTGCCTAGAGTGTGACATAGCCTGGCCAACCAGAGCGCTCCACGTTGCGACGGGTGTGATGGATAAAATTTGCCTTTTGGGCACCTGGACCAGTTCCGGGCGCCCGGACCAACCCCAGGCGCTCGGACCACCTTTCTCCAGAAGGTCCTTTTCCTACAAGAAAGTGTTAGTCCAAGTCAAAATAAAAGTTATACTACCCTTCAAAATAAAAGTTAACACAGTTAAAGAAAAAGAGTAGTAATTAGATTCCGTCTCACCGAGATCGGAATCTAGTCAAGGTCTCAACTTAGATTTTCGAAATAGTTCTAAGTTGGATCGGCGCCTAAGTTCCCTAACCGGGAACACATCCTCACCATGTCACTCCCCTCCAGTGACTTACCTTAACTTACCTGTCAGACGTCCGATCAGCCCGTTGACCCGTCTGTGCTTCGTGTCAGCTACCCGGTCAATCCGTCGACCTAGCAACACTGAGTTAGCACAATAGATAAAAATAGTACAGTAAATCTAGGGTTACCTCCCTAGGGTTGTTTAGCTTCACTCACTAGAACTTCCATTGTCCGACTTCACTCACCAGGACTTCCTCCACCTAGCTTCACTCACTAGGGCCCGACTTCACTCACTGGGACTTCCACCACCTAGCTTCACTCACTAGGGCCCGACTTCACTCACCGGGACTTCCACCACCTAGCTTCACTCGCTATGGCCCGGTTTCACTCACCAGGACTTCCACCACCTAGCTTTACTCACTAGGGCTTGTCTTCACTCACCAGGACTTCCACCACCTAGCTTCACTCGCTATGGCCCGGTTTCACTCACCAGGACTTCCACCACCTAGCTTTACTCACTAGGGCCTGACTTCACTCACCAGGACTTCCACTTTGCCTAACCTTTGGTTAGGACTTACCTTTATTAGTCATCTAATCCTGACTAGACTTCTCTACCCCAAACATCAAGTCCTGT
Source organism: Zingiber officinale (assembly GCF_018446385.1). NCBI lineage: Eukaryota > Viridiplantae > Streptophyta > Magnoliopsida > Zingiberales > Zingiberaceae > Zingiber > Zingiber officinale. Next base: position 140,649,046 of record NC_055995.1, on the reverse strand, counting down.
TTGGGTCAACCCTTGGTCAAATTAACCAAACTTAGGTATATTGTCAAACATCGAAATCTTAGAGGTCGATTGCACCAACATTATCTATTTTTTTATAAATATCAAACGGGAGGGTTAGGTGGATTAAATTAGCCAAATACTGATGCATAACATTAAAACAAGCCTAACTTATTAAGTTATCGAAATACCGATGCATAACATTAAAACAAGTCTAACTTAAAAACCATGTCATTTTTAAGTATTATTTTTTTCTAACTTAACCCAGGTTGTCATTGCATCAAAAAGGGGGAGATTGTTGGTGTAGGTTGCACTAACGGTCTAACTCAGATTTTGATAAATGACAAAGTAAGTTAAGTTAGGTTTATTGTGATCTAACGAGTTAACTAAGTATGCAGGAGAAGTCCAGATAGCTAGATCGACAGGATGACCAGATATTTGGCAAGAAATCCAGCTAGGTCAACAGGCTGATCGGATAGCTGGTACGAAGTCCAGATAGGTCGACGGGTAGACCGGATATTTAGCACGGAGTCCAGCTAGGTCAACGAACCAATCAGATAGCTAGCACGAAGTCCAAGTAAATTAATAGGCCGACCGGATAGCTGGCATAAAGTCCAGAGAGGTCGATGGGCTGACCGAATGCCTGACAAGATGGTAAGTTAAGGTAAGTCATTGGAGGGGAGTGACTTGGTGAGAACACGTTCACTGTTTAAGGGAACAGTAGACGTTGATCTAACTTAGATCCAGTTTGAAAATCTAAATTGAGATCTTGACTAGATTCTGGTCTCGAGGAGACAGAATCTAATTACTACTCTATTTGTTATATTATGCTAACTTTGTTTTGCAAGGTAGTATAATTTTTATTGCCTCGGACTAACCTTTTCTTGTAGGAAAAAGAGTTGTTGGAAAAGGCGGGTCTGGGCACCCGGAAGGGATCCAGGTGCTCGGAGTTGGTCTGGGCGCCCGAAACTGGTCCGGACGCCCGGAATGCCAAAAGTTATCTCATCGCCAGTTTGAAGCGCACTGATTGGGTAGACTGATGTCATGGCCAAGCACCCTAAAGGGATCCAGGCGCTTGGAACTGCATATATAAGCAGCCTTCCACTAAGAGCCAAAGACACAACTTGAATTTGTGATTGTTTTTTTGCGCGCTGCTCCAAAGATGTTCCTGCGACTCCACGACACGACTCTGACGGTTGAATAACACTGCTCTGACGACCGCAACCCAACTCCAACGAGAGAGTGACGCGACTCCAACAATTGAAAGTACAACCTTCCAAAACTTTAGTAGTTGTTGGTATACTGTTATTTATTGCACTTAATTTATAAATCCGTTGTATCTGTCTTTGTAAAGATTTACGAACTGATAGAGAATTATGTATGATCGAAAGCGTTAGAGAGGGGGGGGGTGAATAGCGCTCGCGGCTTTCACATTCGTTTTAAAACTATCGAGTAAATACACAGCGGAAATAAAGGAACAATTACAAACTCGAACACCAAGATTTACTTGGTTCAGAGCCTGTGGTGACTCCTACTTTAAGGCCCACACTCGTTGAGTGTTTACTTTGGGCAATCACTATCAATTCGTAATTTTACAATTTAGAATACAGACATTAAGTGCAGTAAAATATACCAACAACTAAAACAGTAAATTCAAAGCTTCGGGTCGTCGGAGTCTTGTTACAGCTTGTCGAATCATCCTTTGAGCAGTGTACAGTTGAAAGAATGCTTAATTTATGTTCTTGCCTTGCTTCTGCTTGAGACAGACTTATATAGCCTATTGAGGGTGCCTCCCATCTCCCTGGGAGGTGCCTTAAGCCCGCTGGATCCGCAGCGTGGATAAGCTCCACTTCGCCTGCAGCCTATCCACCCGAGGGCGCCTCCAAGCCCATGGAGGGCGCCTCCAACCCCGCGTCCAGGGCACCTCCAAGCTCTATGGAGGGTGCCTCCTGCTCTACTACGCGGAGCCTTCGAGCAGTGAACCCAAGGCGCCTCCAAGCTCCATGGAGGGCGCCTAGGGTAATGTTCATCTGAGGCTTTAAGACTTTTACACTCCCTGTAAGATGTATTAATCCAAAATACAAAACATATCCTACAAAACATAGTTTAGCACAATAATATAAGAAATAATAAGTCGTTTTGACAGTCTTCGGACTGTCCGATTCTGACTTCGGATTTCCATTCGAAAACTCTAGGTCGAACTGACGCATACTATTCCCTCACCGGGGAACGCGTCCTCACCTACTTCACTTAGGAGAGTTTACCTGTTGCTAGTCCGGTCCTCGAGATCGACTGAACTTTTGCTTAGCACCCGAGGCTTTCGGTCTTCATGCTGGACGTCCGCTCCAAGACCCGCCCAAACTTCTACCCGGTCCACGACCACTAGGATTTCAACCTAGAGTCCCCAACTCTAGGATTTTTGCCCAAAGTACTCGACCTGCCAAGACTTTCCGCCTAGCATTACCACCCCCTACGACCTAGGGTTACCACACCCTAGGATTTTCCACTTGCTTAACTGCATCTAGGACTTTTCTTCACCTAGGGTTACCACCCCCTAGGACCTAGGGTTACCACCCCCTAGGGTTTTCCACCTACCTAACCACAGTTAGGACTTTTCTTCACCTAGGGTTACCACCCCCTAGGATTTTCCACCTACCTAGAATCCACTAGGACTTTTGCCTAAAATAACTTAGGACTTTCTATCGAGCTCAATCAAACTTGTTAGATTATAAGACAACTTAACTTTGGACCCTTTAACATAATCAAAACTCAGGTTTGATCGTCTGGTGCTCCTTGCACCAACAAATTGCCCATCAAAATCACTGTCACTTGTAAGCCTTGGAGTAGGAGTTGACGAAAGCTCCGAACCAAGTAAAACTTGGTGTGTTAGCATTGCTTTTCATTTTCTCTTCTGCCGCATACTTTGATTCGTTTCCAATTTTTGACGAACGCAATTCACCACCCCCCTCTAGCGCTCTTTACAATCCAACATTGCCAACTTGATCTCCGAGGTTCCTTCGTATAACTCTTGGAACTTCTCCCAAACTTCTTTGGCGGAGTCATAAGCGATGATGAGGTGGTAATACACGCAAAAGGTGGAATTCGGCCTTACCATTGGCTACAAAATCATTGTGCTCTTTCTTGCTCCAAAGATACTCTTCTTTTTCTTCTTCATGTTGATCTTTGGGTGCTACAAAGCCATATTTGATTATTAGCAATAACTATAAATCTATTTTGAAAAATACCTCCATCTTCTTTTTCTAGATCCTGAACTCCCCCTCGAACTTTGATAGATGAATACTTAATTTGACCATCTTCTTATTACTTTAGTCGGTGGTTAGTTCTTTTGAAGCGGTTGGACTCTGATACTAATTGTAAGTCCCGGTACGCCCGCTAGAGGGGGGGGGGGGGGAATATCCCTGAAAATTAAATTAGTACTTCTCTTGCTTTCAGAACTTAGCAAGGATGAACACACGTTAGTTAAGCAAAAAAAATATATATATAAAAAGTAAAGGGAATATATAGAGTTACTTGGTTTGCAACCTGGGATGTTGCTAATCCAAGACAGTAAAAAACACACTATCAATCTCCTTCGACGGAGTCAAAGGCTAAGTATCACTTTATAATGTTTACGAATAGAAACAGAAAAAATGAGTTTACAAATGAAAGTACAGAGTATGTTATACTTAAACTTCGAGGACTAGGACTCTATTTATAGCCTACTGGGCAAAGTTAGCTGTTGGCTGACATGACACCTCCCGAGTGCTAGACCTAGTCCAAGCACCTATACGTGGTTGAGTCGATCCGTTCTGCAACGACTTTTTTCCAATGGTTATCGGCTTCTCGAGCACTTGGACCCGGTGCGGGTGCCTGGAGTCAGCTGACGTGGACTATATGCTAATCCTTGTCGCTGCAATGGCTTCCTAAGCTAGCGATAACTTATAGGCCCCTAGACCTAGTTTGGGTGCTTGGACCATGTCCAGGCGCCTGGACAAGGTCAACTCCAAGTTGACTAGATGTGATTTTCAAATCGTCTTGAGTTGAGTTCACCTGAACCCAACTCTGTCCTTCTCCTCGAGCAATCTTCCTCCCCAGCTTCTCATCCATTAAAAGCGTTACGTGCATACTTCTCATTCATCGATGTACTTTTCCGAAGCACTTTTTTCCTCGGATACACCTAACCCATCAACTTGCTTCACATGTCATCCTTCTCATTAGCCGTGTCTTTCGCTCGATTTCTTATGTTCTTAAGTTCCTGTATACTTAGATACAAGGGATTAAACCGTAGGGTCTAACTTAATTCAGTTGAACACATCAAAACTCACCCGAGGCACTTATACTTTGTTGTCCAAAAAAGATTTGACACAATTTGTAAATGCACTCCACAGCTCTCACGTGTATCAATAGGATCAATATCTAGTAGAATTCTACCCCTTGCAATACTGATTGTATCAAATGTGCTTTCCTAGCATATGAAAGTGTGTTATTTGTCCATGCATTAATCCTTTTGCTCAATGTATCAATCAATGGGCCATAATATGTAATTTTTAGCTTCTTAGATGCCAATGGTATCCCAGTGATGGTGAGAAACTCCTATCGTGTGATCTCCTCCAATCCTACCTTGTAAATACATGATTTGCTCAAATTTGACTTTAAGCCCACCATCATCCCAAATTTCTCCAAACATCCCATAAGAATGCAAATGGAAGATTAGTCTCCCCTAGAAAAGAGCAATAGGTTATCTGCATATGTAAGGTGTACTGTTATTAGCTCTTGGCACTTGGGGTGAATATGAAAATTTATCCACCGTTATCTCACGTGAAAATGAAAATCTGCCATTCTTAGCTCATGTCATTTGGGATTTGAGCATCTTTAATTGTATGGGGGCATGCTTAAACTTGATCGTGTGAGAGCATGCTTTGACTTGGTCACGTGGGAGAACAGTTGGGTTGGTCGAGTGGGAGCACGCTTGGGCTCAATCGCATGGGAGCACACTTGAATTTAATTGCATGGGAGAACACTTAGACTCGATCGCATGGGGGAACGTTTGAACTCGATCGCGTGGGAGCACGCATGGACTGAATCACGTGGTACATACTTGGACTCGATCGCATGGGAAAACACTTGGACTCGATCACGTAAGAGCATGCTTAGACTCGATCACGTGGGAACACCCTTGAACTTGGTTGTGTGGGAGCATGCTTGAACTTGGTCACCTAGAAACACACTCGGACTCAATAGTGTGAGAGCACGCTTGGACTCGATCCCTTGGGAGTACGCTTGAACTAAGTCGCATGGGAGAATGCTGGGATTTGATGTTTTGGAAAAGGAAAAAAGTCATTTATTGCCGAAGAGGAGAATATAGATATAAAGTAGAAAATACTTGCAATAAAATAGAAAAATGAAAGGCACTCAAGGTCCCTAAGTGAGGCAAGGTCACAAATGCAGAGTCGACCATGGTCGTTCGAGTTCTTTACCTACCGAATCTTCCATGTAGGCTCTTGAGCTTAGCTTGTGAGTGACCTGATATGGTCCTCCCCATTAAGGTTTTATCTTCCCTACATCACCCATGGGGCTGACCTTCTTCCAAACAAAGTCGCCAACTAGAAAATGATTGGGATAACTCTCTTATTATAGGTTTGGCACATCCGTTGTCGGTAAGCCGCTAGTCGAGCTACTGCCTTTTCTCGAGACTAAGACCTCCTTCTTGGGGGCGTATCTCTTCGACAATTGCTTTGCTGCTCTGAGTTCTGACCATGAGTCAACTAGGCAGATGACCACTGAGCTGGCCTTGAAGGTGATCGTCAAGCAGGAGGACATTCCTCGGCTGCAAGACGGAGTTCTCTAGCATACTGTCAACACTCATGGTTATAGTGCCCACAAGAATGGTGGAAAGTACAATATTGCTCCAAATCCTCACCATTTAACCCGTTGGGACAAGGTTATAAGTTGGAATTGCCTCCATAGTTTGCACCGTTCTCCCCTCTCTAGAATGGGCAAAGTGAGGATTAGTCAAATGTTCTTTGTACTGTGAAGGTGGCATGGAAGCTGTGTGTTCAGGTCGGGCCACCATAGGTGTCAACACATTGTTCCCTTTCTTCCTTACTAACTAAGCTTCCTTGACATTGTTGTACTTTACGGCTCGGCACAAGAGGTGAGAAAAATTCATTGGGGACTTTTTCACCAGAGATCGGAAGAAATCTCCTTCTTACAAGCCTGGAAAGAAAGCGCTCATGAGCACCTTAGAGAAGGCTAAGGACATATCCAAAGCAACCTCATTACCATTGTATATATTCTCTTAGGGTTTTCTTAGCTAATTACATTAAGGCAAACAGGTTGAGGGCGTCTTATAATACAAGCGAAGTGGTGCAATAACATGACCTTGAAGTTGACGAAGGTTTAAATAGAGGAGGATGATAGTCAATTAAACCACTGTTGAGTAGAGTCGGAAAGGGTCGATAAGAAAACTCTGCACTCGACTTTATTTGTATATAGGTGTAGCAAGGCGACTTAAACGACCCATATCTATGATTTAAACTCTGACATATAAAAAAAATAAATATTCTTTTAGGCTAAAAATTCTTAATCCTGATACAATCAAAGATTTATGGTTTATTAACATGCTTAACGATTCTGAACAATGTGACTTGCATTTCATCTCCTCCTCTGGATCATCCACCTTCGTATCCTCTATCACCATCTCAATGACACTTCCTTCACCTGTTCAAGGTTACGATATGAGTCTATGGACCCTGCAAATATAATCCATATGTAGATGCAATGCAAGGCTGCAAAAACATGCACATCTAGTAAGGAAAGAAATAGATCATAACATGATAAGAGATAAACATGGGGCTATAGTGGTGAATCGTTAGAGAGCACAGTTACTTATTAGTCATAAACTTTGAGAGGTACCTTTTAGGTGTCAGTCATTTATTAGTCATGTTTGGATGAACCCTCCTTGGAGCTCATCACAAGGCGCCCAACCTATATTGGCACCACCTAATCCCATATTCATCTAATTACTCTTACTTAGGAAAAATCTCCAGAACATAGTTATAACTTTTCAGTTCTGTCGCCTTTCAAGCTTATCCATCTTAGCCTTATATACAATGGAGGTATAGTAGCATGATTCTATCATGGCATTTAAGACAAATATATATAACATAGCATAGTTCAATCTTGGCAGTTAGTACAGGTGATTACTGTTGGAATCCCAAGGTAGTTTTGATGTGATCAAACAAGTTAGGTTAGGTCATGTTGGATTTAACCTTGTGTCTAAGTGTGCAAGAACTTAGGAGCATAGGAAGTCGAGCAAAAGACGCAGTTAGCGAGAATGACGGTACGGGAGAGAACCGACAAATTAGGTGCGTTTGAGGGATGAGGTGTTGCAGAAGAGTACGCGGACGGACGAGAAGGAGGCGCACGGCGTTTTCGAGGGACAAAAAACCGGAGTGGGAGGTTTCTTGAGAAGGCCGAAAGTTGGATTCCGGTGAGCCCTACTTTGGATGGCCGAAATCACCCAAGCGAGTGGAGCCGGAGCGGAAGACCCGGACTTAGGCGAGTGAAATCGGAGCGGAAGACCTAAACGAAAAAGTCAACTATGTTGACTTTCTTGGTTGGGGCGCCCGGACCTGGTCAGGGTGCTCGGAACCCTTCCAAGCGCCCGAAATTCAAACTTTACCCAAATCGACGTGGCATTTAACTGTTACATCGGGGATAGAATTCTATCCCATTCCAGGTGCCCTGACCAGGGCTATAAATACAGTCCTGGTCCAAAAGGTTTAAAACAACACTTGCGATTCATTATGATTTTGTTTTGTTTTGTAATTGAGTACTTCAACTGTTATAAGAGGCTTCTCCGCCTGAAAGAGATTATTTACTGAGCGCCAACTTCCTTGGATTAATAACCTCCCCGGTTGTAATCAAGTAACCCTTTCGTGCCTCTTTTCTTTCAGTCATTTATTTTATTTATGCAAGTGTTAGATTAATTAAGTCGTAAATTCGAAAAAGGTTCTTTTTATTTGTCAAGGCTATTCACCCCCTCTAGCCGGCCGCCAATGGTCAAATGTGGTATCAGAGCGAGTTCGCTTCAGGAGGATTAACCATCGAACGAAGCACACGAGATGACCGGATCGAGCATCCAACTACCGAAGTTTTAGGGGGAATTTGTGAACTGGAAAAAGAAGATGGAAGTATTTTTTTTAAAACATATTTTAAATTATTAATCATTATGAAATATGGTTTCATAGCCTCGAAAGACAAAGAATAATATCAATGGATGAAGAAGGAGCAAGCCGACTTCGTGACAAATGGCAAAGAAGAATTTCATCTGCTTAGTGTTTTACCACCTCAAGAAGTCAACCCTATCGGAGTCTACAAGTCAACCAAGGAGTTTTTGGAGAAATTCTTGGAATTACACGAAGGGACCTCGGAGGCAAAACTAGCAAGACGAGACCTGCTCCGGAACCAGATCAGCAATCTTCGGTTAGAAGAAGGTGAAACCGTCGCACACCTGTACTCAAGAATCAAGGAACTAATCACCAGACTCATGAATCTCGAAGAAAAGGTATCCAACCGAGATTCGCTAAGGTATGCACCTAACGCATTTCCTAGCACTCCAGAATGGTCAACCTTAGTAGATGTGTATTTCGAAGGTATGCGTGTCACAATTGTTGGTGCCCTACAACATCATTGGGAAGGTGTTAAGAGAATTCTTCGACATCTTAAAGGCACTATTCTACATAGTCTTTTTTTATATCGTCAGTTTTCACGAGAGTTGATTGCCTATAGTGATGCAGATTGGGCTGGATCTCCCGAAGATAGACGTTCTACTAGTGGATATACTATATTTCTTGGCTTTCAAAGAAGCAACCTACAGTCTCTCGCTCAAGTACTGAAGCTGAATATAAAGCTATCACTAACGTAACGTCAGAAATTATTTGGCTACAATCTCTTCTTTCAAAATTACACTTTTTCCCAACTGCTACGCCTATAATATGGTGTGATAATATTGGAGTAACTTATCTTGTGGCAAATCTTGTTTTTCATGCTCGTACCAAGCATGTAGAGATTAATTTTCATTTTTTTTGCGAGCGTGTGGCGACTTGACAACTTTCGATTTCTTATATTTCTCCAGAAGATCAAATTGTTGATATATTTACCAAGCTATTATCTATACAACATTTCACCAAGTTAGCACTCAAACTAACGTTCAGACACTCCCATTGAATTTGTCTAGGGTAATGACAATAATGAAAATAATCTCTAATTAATTTCAATCAATTAAGATTTATTATATTTGACACACAATCAAGATCGACATGAATCAAATAGTAATAATAATATTTCTAAATCTATTATATCATTATATTTATAATTATTATGATTGTTTGTATAAATGAACCTATTGATTTTAATAATAAGATTATCAAAAAATTTTATATTATTTCTTTCCTCTCCTTATTGATTTCTACATCATCAACACAGCCAAGGATTTCTACGGGAGGAGCATCAGCTTGGTCGCCAGTTGACTACTCATCATTACCACTCAAGTATATATATATATTACAAAAATCTCTTTTATGTATATTATTTTTTCTCAACATATATAAATTGGTATAGGTATTAGGGTATGGCTAAGCAGAGATGATGAGGAAGTACGTGGTAGAGCCAGCTCATATGTGGTGGCCGAACACACATGTTCAGGTTTCCCTTTTCCGATAATAATTCATATAATATATACAATAATTTGTTCATGTATCTCTTTGACTTGATACGTGCAGCTTAAATTTTTGCAGTACTATATGATCTTATAGTTGAATTGATCTCGAGTTGAATGTACAGGGCTTTGCACGAGAAGGAAAAACAGCGAACGTCGAGAGTGAAATTCTTCACCGTCGCCCTCATTTGCAGCTTTACATATACACGATTCCGGGCTACCTCTTACTCACCATCACCGACGTCTCCGAGCTCTGCTGGGTCTTCTCCGACTCTGTTACCACTCAGCAAATAGGCTCCGGCATCCATGGGTTTAGCCTCGGTGCCATCTAAAAGAAATAAAATAATATTATCAAAATTAATCTTATTAAATCATCAAATTAAATCAAATTAATATTAAGATCATTCAAATAATTATTTTGATAACAATGTCATTTTTGAGTTTCATCATAATCATTATCTTATAAAAGATAAAGAAATAAATGCTATTGTATTTTATGGGAGAATAAAAAATGACCTCTATTATCTTCAGAGTTCTTCAATCAAAGCTTTTATTGGTGAATGCACAAATAAACCAGCTTGGCATACTTGACTTGGTCATCCTTCCTTTCATATTGTTCAGTCAATCATCAATAGGTATGATTTACTTACTTCCATTACCTCCTCTTCATCTCATTCATGTAGGATATGCATGAAATCTAAAAGTCATAAGCTACCTTTTTCTTCATCTAATCATGTTTCTAATTTTCCACTTGAAATAATCATTATGATGTTTAGAGCCCTGTACCTATTTTATCCAATCAAAGTTTCTAATATTATGTTACCTTCATTGATCATTTTAGTAAATAAACTTAGCTCTATTCAATGAGAATGAATATATTTTATAATTTTCAAAATCAAGTTGAATAATATTTTAATTATAAAATATTCTCTTTTCATTCTGATTGAGGAGATGAATATCAAGCTTTCCATCGTCATCTTGTCTCTTGTGGAATTGTTCATCGAATCTTTTGTCCTCACACTCCAGAACAAAATGACTTTGCTGAGAGAAAATATAGACATATAGTTGAAACTGCCTTAGCTCTTCTTCATCATGCATCGATTCCCCGTAAATTTTGGGATGAAGCTGTTAACACTACAGTATATCTCATAAATCGACTTCCTACTCCATTGCTTAATCATAAGTGTCCTTTTGAAAAATTTTATAATCAAATTCGTGATTACACTTTCCTTCAAATTTTTGGTTGCGCATGTTATCCATGGTTACACTCCTATTCTAAACACAAACTTGGCTCTCATTCACTACAATGTGTTTTTCTTGGTTATAGCAATTTGCACCATGGTTATCGTTGCTTGCATACCCCAACATGACGAATTTATATTTCACTTACTTTTGATGAGTCTCTATTCCCTTTTTCAGTAGCTTTTTCGATCTCTCCTCCAGATACAAGTGTCACATTCCTAATGCCACCTAATATTGTCAGAAGTGATGACATTCTAGGTCCTGCTCCGGAGCTCTCTAATAATTACCCTATACCATCAAAATCATCTCAGGTTGATGCTCTAATCTTGGAAGCCTCGTCGGTTGAAGATAACATGCTCTCTAGTTCTGGATCATCGGATAATGCAAGTCCGTCATCTACATCACCATGTCAGCCTACTTCCTCGTCACCATCAACAAGTGATTCAGATGATAATGCTCCTGTTAGGATCGAAAAGAATTTAAATATCTCCACAATGGTATGATATTGTTCACTTTGAGCCTAAGCCCTCATGGTTTTGCTCTTGGGCTCTCCCCAAAAGGCCTTATGCCAATGAAGATATCTTTTCTCTTATAAACCCATGATCTTTCCCATGTGTTCTCAATGTGGGACTATGTTTGCAACCCTAACAACCCCCCCTCAAATAAAGGACCACAGGCTTCCCTCGTCGGATCCTCGACTCACCAGGTTTTCCTGTCCCTCGGTCCACCCGACCTACTAGGACTTCCTTGCCTAGCCGCAACTAGGATTTCCTGCCTGGTGTCTGGTCCTCTTGATCCGAACATAGGAGCCCCCACTTTCTTTGTTCTAGGTCAATAATATACCCACATGGCTCAATCAGACCATAGCTCTTGTGTACAGTCGGCGGTTAAACCTTCTGGCAATCCGGGCTCTGATACCAATTGTTATGATCGAAAAGAATTTAGATATCTCCACAATGGTATGATATTGTCCACTTTGGGCCTAAGCCCTCATGGTTTTGCTTTTGGGTTCTCTCCAAAAGGCCTTATGCCAATGAAGATATCTTTTCTCTTATAAACCCATGATATTTCCCATGTGTTCTCAATGTGGGACTATGTTTGCAACCTTGCAATCCTAACAATTCCCCCTCAAACAAAGGATTAGTTAGACAATTTTTGTTATGTCAGGTTCAGGGGAAGGATTACCTGTTTTCATATTTATTTTGAAAAATATTTCCTTAAAAATATTTTAAATCTATGTTAAATCTGATTTTTTTTCTTGAAAATTGGGTTTTACAAACTTAGTTTTGAAAAATAGATTTTTACTTAATTTTGAAAATTAAATTTTATAAACTTAATTTTGAAAATTAATTTTATTCACTAAGTTGAAATTTGGATTGTACAACCTCAGTTTTGAAAAATAGATTGTTACTTAGTTTTGAAAATTAAATTTTATAAACTTAATTTTGGAAATTAACTTTATTCACTAAGTTGAAATTTGGATTGTACAACCTTAGTTTTGAAAAATAAATTTTACTCAGTTTTAAAAATTGAATGTTACAAAATTAGTTTTGAAAATTTTCACTTAGTTTTGAAATTTTGATTTAAAAATTGGACCCACTTTTGTAAAAATAGTGTTTAAAAGATGCAAAGGTTACTTTGAAAATTAGGTTAATTTTACAAAGTTTATCTTTCTAAACTTAGCTATTTTAAAAAAGAATTTTTTTTTAAACAAAAGTTTCAAAATCTCTCTATGATAAGACTCCCCAAGTCAATCTGACCTTAATTCAAATCTTCTAATGCACTATCTTCTACTTCCTTAGATCGCTTATTTTTGGATGTTCTATGTTACTTTTTGATGAATGTCAAAGGGGGAGGGTTAGGTGGTTTAAGTTAGTTAAAACAAAACAATGAAATACCAAATAGAAAACAACTAACTTAAAATCCTTGTTTTAACTTGCATATTTTTCACTAACTTAACCCATATTATCATTGCATCAAAAAGGGGGAGATTGTTGGTGCGGTTAGTACTAACGGTCTAACTTAAGTTTTGATGAATGACAAAGTAGGTTAAATTAGTTTTATATTAATCTAAACACTCTGACGAAGTGTGCAGGAGAAGTCCAGCTTGGTCAACGGGTCGACCTGATAGCTGGCAAGAAGCCCAGACTGGTCGATGCGCTGACCGGATGTCTGGCACAAAGTCCAGACGGGTCAACGGTCTGACCTGACGTCTGGCACGAAGTCCAGCTAAGTTGATGGGCTAACCTGATAGTTGGCACGAAGTCCAGACGGGTCGAAGGGCTGACCGGACGTTTGACACGAAGTCCAAACGGGTCGAAGGGCTAATCAGACATCTGGCAGGTAAGTTAAGGTAAGTCATTGGAGGAGAGTGACTGTAAGGACGCCTTCCTGGGAAAGGGAACATTAGGCATCGATTCAACTTAGATCGATTTCAGAAATCTAAGTTGAGATCGTGACTAGATTCCGGTCTCGAGGAGATAGAATCTAATTACTATTTTTATTACTCTTATAACTTAACTGTGCTAACACTTTGTTTTGCAGGGTAGTTTTTGCATTTTGCATCGGACTAATGTTTTTTGCAGGTTGCTGAAAAAACAAAGGTCCGAGTGCCCGGAAGGTATCTGGGCACCCGGGATGCAAACTTTATCCCCTTGCCGCGTCGCCACGTGGAGCTTCATGTTTGGATGAGCTATGCCACACTCCAGGCGCCCGGAAGGGATCCGGGCGCCCGGAAGGGATCCGAGCGCCCGGAAGGGATCCGGGCGCCCGGAGCCTCCTATATAAGGAGGATGCACCCTGGAGCAAAGAACAACGAACAACAAGATCTTCCAACGCTTGCTCTGCCGTGTTGCGCTCCTGCGACACTGCGAAGCTCCTCCGACAACATGCCTCTTCTTCATTCCTTATTATTATCGGTATTTTTTTAAAAGCAATTGTACTATCATTTGTAATATTTCTAATTGCTAGTGGATTGCCCAACGAAAGCACTCAACGAGTGCGAGCCTTGGAGTAGGAGTCGACCAAGGCTCCGAACCAAGTAAAGAATTACTTATGTTAGCGTTCTTTAAATTTTATTTTTTCCGCTGCGTACTCAATATTCTTTTCAACTTTTTAATCGATATTCACCCCCCCCCCCCCTCCCCTTATCGACTTTCACGATCCAACACTCACAAGTATGGAAAACTAGGACCTAGGGGTAAGAAATATATCTTTATAAGATATCATGAGACCTCCAAAAGTTATGTTTTCATAGGTGAGCAACTAGATGGAACCATCTCCGAAATAGACTCGAGAGATGCGACTTTTCTCGAAACAAAGTTCCCAATCAGAGGTGATGTTGATAAAAATATTCCTCTATTTGAGGAGGATGAGATATTATCAACAAGAGAGGTGTCAAAAGGAACACCTAAGTCTAGTCAACCGAGTGGGAGTGATATGCCGAGTCATGAGTTGACTTCTCAACAACCCAACTTACGAAGAAGTGTTCGTAACATCAAACCTAAGAAGAGGTTTGATATTGATAATAAGGCATTGATTACACTTCCGATTGATGACGACGAATCTCAATCCATTGAGGAAGCATTTGTAGGACCGTTGCGGCCGGCTAGAAGGCGGGGGTTGAATAGCCCTGAAAAAATAAAACACAACCCTTCCCGACTTTTCAAACTAACACTTGCATATAAAATAGAAAAGCAATAAATAAAATCAGAAAAGTAAAAGACACACGAGATTTACTTGGTTACAATCGGGGAGATTGTTAATCCAAGGAAAATGATCGCACTACTATTTCCTTCAGACGGAGAAGCCTCTTTTACAGCAATGTAAGCACAGAAAGAAAGAAGCTAATCTAAACAGTGGGAGCGCACAAGCGTTGTTACAATTACTGAACTGATGTCGGGGCGCCTAGAAGGGGTTCCGGGCACCCTGGGGGGATAGAACTTTATCCCCCAATGTTCAGATCACGTTTGACGTGATCTGGTCAACAAACCAGGTCCGGGCGCTGGGAAGGGTTTCGGGTGCCCTGGGCTACTCCGGGCGCCCGGAATGGTTCCGGGCACCCCGGAGCCTAAAGTCAATAGATGTTGACTTTTTCATCCGGGGACCACTGCTCCGGTTCAGTTCGCCTCGGTCCGGGTCTTCAACTCCGGATCCGCTTGATTGGGTGATCTCTGCCATCCGAAAAAGGGCTCACCCGAACCCAACTTCCGGTCTTCTCGAGCGGGCTTCCCTCCGACTTCTCGTCCCTCGGAATCACCACGTGTTTCTATCTCGTCCGCCAGCGTACTCATCCGCAGTCTTCGTCCCTCGGACGCACGGCGTGTCGTCCTTCTCGCTAGCTGCGTCTCTTGCTCCTCGAGTAGTCTTCCGCTCCGGCTTTCGTCCCTTGGAACCACCACACGCTTCCTTCTCGTCCGCCGGTGTACTCTTCCGCAGCGCCTCGTCCCTCGGACGCACCGTATGCCGTCCTTCTTGTTAGCTGCGTCTTCCACTCGACTACCTGTGCTCCTAAGCTCCTACACACTTAGACACAAGGTTAGAAACACACAGGACCTAACTTAACTTGTTGATCACACCAAAACAACCTTGGGGTTCCAACAATCTCCCCATTTTTGGAGTTAAGCTAGGGTAAAAATAGACATAAAATAAAACTAACTTAATTTGTAATTTTAATTACAAAAAATAAAACAAGTTAAATTTTGGTCTACCTCCCCCTAGACTTATACTTTTCCTTTCTCCCCCTTTGATCACAAAAAAAATGGGGTTCCAAGTAAAATAATCTAAGGGTTAAAGACTTTCAAAAAATATTTCTAAAAAAGTTCTAAGTTTAAAAAAATATGAAAATTTTTCTAAGTAATTTAAGGAGAAATTTCTAGTTTCAGGAAAAAGTTTTTAACTTAGGAAAAAATGATTTTTGAGAGTTTTTCAAAAAAAATTCTAAGTAAAAATACTTTTGAGATAAATTTTAAAAAAATTATAACTTAAATTTTTGAGAATTTGTAAGTTAAAAATAATTTTTAAAAAAATTTCTAAGAAAAAAAATTCTAACTTAGGCAAAAATATCTTCTGAAAATTTTCCTAAGTATGAATTTAAGTCTTTGCAAAATTTATTTTAAAAAAAATCCTAACTTAAGATTTTTCTCAATAATTTTCTAAGTAAAAATTTCATGTAAAAGTATTTTTCTAAACATAAAAATATTTTGAAAAAAATGTATGAATAAACTTTTAAAAGCATTAATTAATTCTAATTTTAATATTTTGACAGAAAGTTAATTAAATATTTATTTCAATATTTTGGCTTCCAGGTCGTGGCGAGGCACTAGGCCTTCTTGGTTATTGGAGCAACAACCACTTCCTTAGACAAAGCCTCATAGAGAAATTCATTGTTTAATTTTCTCACTGAAAGTGCTAATTTTTTATTAATATTTAGACTAAGCAAGATTTAGGAACCCAATAAAGGTTCCAGCCTACTGGATTGATTAAAAATTTCTTAGGGACATATTTTCTAGAGATATTCCTAATTTGTCCCTGGTGACATTTATAATACCAATTCAAATTTTTAAATTTTCTAAAATTAGATGAGCATGCATAGTTTTTCAAGTTGTCTATTTGATTTTTCAAAATTTGATTTTCTAATTGTAATTTTCATTTTTCAATTTTGATTTATCTAATTCTTCTAAACGGCAGGATTTAGCTAAAATTATTTATAAATTCTTTATTTCTTTTTCTAATTTACAGCAGTCTTTAGTTAATAACTTAACAAACTTAAAAAGTTTATCGGGATGAAGAGAACGTACATGACTTACCTTGTCGAGTTCGTTGTCCGTGTCTCCCCCTGACCTGCTGCTTTCTTCTGACGAAGCTCCTCCTTCATCGATGCTCTCGATGCTCATCTCGGAAGAGCTTGAATCGCATTCATCGTCTTGATAACTCGCCATTAGTGCGAGTCCGGAGAATGCTTCGACTTCCGATTCGGACGACATATCGTCCCACGTCGCCTTTAGGGCCTTTCGCTTTTGGATAGGCTTCTTACCCTTCTCCTTGTCCTTGTTCTTCAGCTTGGGGCAGTTGTCCTTGACGTGCCCTTCTTCGTCACAGTGGTAGCAGCGGATCGTTCTTTTCTTCTTTCCCTGCGAATGGTTAGTAGATCTGGATTTATAAAGTTTCTTGAATCTTCTTACCATCATTACCATTTCCTCGTCATCGAGAGAGGATTCCGACTCTGGTTCGTCTCTCGAAGCTTTGAGGGTGACGTTGTTCTTGGGCTCCTTCATTCTTACACATCTTGACTCATGCACTTCAAATGTTGAAAAGAATTCTTCTAATGAAATCTTTTCTAAATCTTTAGAAATGTAAAATGCATCTACTAATGATGCCCATTTGGTATTTCTAGGAAAGGAATTTAAAGCGTACCTTAGCGAATCTTGGTTACTTACCTTTTCTCCGAGATTCGAAAGTCCGGTAATAATTTCTTTTAGTCTCGAGTGCAGATGCGCGACGGTCTCGTCTTCCCCAAGTTGCAGGCTGGTGAGCTGATTGCGAAGCAGATCTCTTCTAGCGAGCTTGGCTTCGAACGTCTCTTCATGCAGCTCGAGGAACTTCTCCCAAAGTTCCTTTGTCGAGTCATAATGTCCGATCCTGTTGAATTCTTGAGGTGGAAGAACGCTTAGCAGATGGTATTCTGCTTTGCCGTTCGCCATGTATTCAGCCTGCTCCTTTTTTGTCCATTGACATTTTTCCTTACCTTCTGGAGCTACAAATCCAGATTCCATTATTAAAACTAATTCAAAATCTGTTGTAAAAAATACCTGCATCAATTTTTTCCAGGTGATGAGGTCCCCTTCATATTTCGGCGGGTGGATGCTTGGTCCGGCCATCTCATTGCTTGGTTTGGCGGTTAGTTCTCCTGAAGCCCCTCGGCTCTGATACCACTTGTAGAACCGTTGCGGCCGGCTAGAAGGGGGGTTGAATAGCCCTGGAAAAATAAAACACAACCCTTCCCGACTTTTCAAACTAATACTTGCATATAAAATAGAAAAGCAATAAATAAAATCAAAAAAGTAAAAGGCACACGAGATTTACTTGGTTACAACCGGGGAGGTTGTTAATCCAAGGAAAATGATCTCACTACTATCTCCTTCAGGCGGAGAAGTCTCTTTTACAGCAATGTAGGCATAGAAAGAAAGAAGTTAATCTAAACAGTGGGAGCGCACAAGCGTTGTTACAATTTCTTAACTGATTGAAAAGATTCTGGACCAAGGCTATATTTATAGCCTTGGTCGGGGTGCCTGGAAGGGGTTTCGGGTGCCCTGGGGGGATAAAACTTTATCCCCCAACGTTCAGATCACGTTTGACGTGATCTGGTCAACAAACCAGGTTCGGGCGCTCGGAAGGGTTTCGGGTGCCCTGGGTTGCTCCGGGCGCCCCGGAGCCTAAAGTCAACAGATGTTGACTTTTTCATCCGGGGACCACTGCTCCAGTTCAGTTCGCCTCGGTCCGGGTCTTCAACTCCGGATCCGCTTGCTTGGGTGATCTCTGCCATCCGGAAAAGGGCTCACCCGAACCCAACTTCCGGTCTTCTCGAGCATGCTTCCCTCCGACTTCTCGTCCCTCGGAATCGCCGCGTGTTTCCATCTCGTCCGCCGGCGTACTCATCCGTAGTCTTCGTCCCTCGGACGCACCGCGTGCTGTCCTTCTCGCTAGCTACGTCTCTTGCTCCTCGAGCAGTCTTCCACTCCGGCTTTCGTCCCTCGGAACCACCATACGCTTCCATCTCGTTTGCCGGTGTACTCTTTCACAGTGTCTCGTCCCTCAGACGCACCGCGTGCCGTCCTTCTCGTTAGCTGCGTCTTCCACTCGACTACCTATGCTCCTAAGCTCCTGCACACTTAGACGCAAGGTTAGAAATACACAGGACCTAACTTAACTTGTTGATCACACCAAAATAACCTTGGGGTTCCAACAACATTGGGATGTAGAGTTAGAGAAAAATGGAAGTTGCAATGGTTGAAGAGATGGAGTCCTTGATTCAGAATCATGTTTGGGACTTAGTCCATCTTCCTCCGAGTTGAAGGGCTATTGGGAATAAATGGATTTTCAAAATAAAGAGGAAAATTGATAGATCGATTAACAGATACAAAGCTCCTTTAGTTGCAAAAGGATCTACCCAAATGAAGGGTGATATAGGTTAGGTTTAGTAGGTCCCCGGTGAAGAGGGGAAAGGAGATAGCAGAATTAAGCAAACATGAATATCGTCCGGGGTAACATGCTTAAGGAAAATAGGTCAATATCGACCGGGATAATAGGCTTAAAGGAAAGTAGGCCAATATCGGCCGAGATAATATGCTTAAGGAAAGTAGGCCAATATCGGCTGGGATAATATGCTTAAAGAAAGATAGGCCAATATCGACTGGGATAATAGGCTTAAAGGAAAGTAGGCCAATATCGGCCGGGATAATATGCTTAAAGAAAGGTAGGCCAATATCAGCCGGTATAATATGCTTAAAGAAAGATGGGTCAAATATCGGCCAGGTTTACATGTTTAAGATAGATAAACCAAGATTGTTTGGATTAGTACATCTGGATGTATATTAGCATTGGGCGGGCTTATATGATCGCCTGGGTGTGAAAAGATATAAAGCGTTACAAGATCTATAGTATATTATCAGACGATTAGGACATATGTTGAACAATAATAGTAACTCACCCAGACATAATTTAGGTTTAATTCCGTCCGATACAAATCATAGTACAAGATCAGATTGTCTATAACATAATAAAAACAGGGTAAACAGGTAGGGACGATAAATATATCTCCATATAGCTTATAAGACAGGACGAGAATAAATATTTTAAGAATATTCATAAATAGCTTAATGAAGATATCTGTAGTATGTAATTGTATAACAGGTTTGCTAATTTGACGGAAAGAGTATTTCTAGACTCTTCTACAGGCACTAGGCAACAAAGAAGGTACATCTAGGGTACAAAAAAAATCCTTAAAAGTTATTTTCTGCAAGTACATGACTTACGTCATCTCATAACAAACTCTAACAAACCGGGGTCCACTTCATGATTACGGAGGTTATATGAAGTGGTATAAAAAGGGAAATCCTCTCCGTTGGCCAGGTATGTAAAATACCGAAAAATGGCAGATAATAATAAGGGAATTTTTCAAAATTTTTGGTATTTTTTCGGGAATTTTTTGGAGCTCTTATGGACGAGTTTACAGGGATAAATTTGGGCCCCTGGAAAGGCCTGTTTAAGGTACCCCATTTAAATGAGGAAAAATTTATTTTTTTCTTTTCCTTTCCATTTTCTTTTCCTTTCTATTTTCTTTTTCTTTCTTCCCCGACGTCGTTCCTCGCGCCTTCTTCCCCTCGCACCCGATCTGCCCTAACCGCAATCGAGCGGTTTCTTCTTCCTCGCGTACAAAGTCGTGGCCAAGGAAGCCTTACACCACCTTCCCCTCTGATTCGTGCATTTCCTCGCGCCAAGCAGTGTCGACCCGTGCCCTAGGTACCGACACCGCCGACGCCCTCTCCGATCTCCTCTGTGCCCGCTACCGAGACTCCTCGGCCGAGCTCCCACTGTACCCTAGCCCCTCTCAGCGGATAGCCGACCGCCAACGCTCGAAGCCACTGCCGCCAGTGATCGAGGGCAAGCCACTGTCGATTTGTAGCCTTTGCCTTAGCCGACACCACCACTGCCGCTCCTCCTTAGCCCTAGCGTCGACCACCGCTTTGTTCCTCTGAGCCCTAGCTATCTTCTCGGTCGCCCGACGATACTGTCGGCTATCTCCTACTTCTTCCTCTTCTCTGTGAAGCCGAGCCACCACCGGCCAAGCTTCAACTCCTCTACCTTAGATTGTCGCTGCACGGAGCAGTGCCGACACACCACAGATCGCATTTCCTCTTCTCCTCCTCAATTATGTCGACGATTTTTGGAGGTAAGTACTATACCTAGTTGTGGATGTTGGACTTGATCTTGGAGTGGTGTTGATTTGGGAGTTTTGTGATCCAAGCAGTAAGGAGGGTTTCCAGCAGCAATTAGCCTTTGTTGGCAGCAACAAACCTTGTGTGGATCAATAATCAAGGCTGTGGATAGAGGTAAGGGCATTGTTATTAGTGTAAATATAGATTACATGGTTAGTAGGATTATGTAGATTTGATTAGCTTTAGATTTTTAATCTAATGTTATGATTAGGGTTAAGGCAATTAACCCTAGTTAATCGTTGGATTTAATTTAGGAAGGTCGAGGTTTATGGATTAGGGTTTTTGCCCTAATTTAGTGTAAGAAATTTTATTTAGCTATTTTATAGGAATGTAGCTAAATAAAATATATTTATGTTGGTGATACAGGACTTTGACGCGAGACGAGTATCTCGACGTCAGCTTTGGACGAGATTGGATCCTTTCTTTTGGAGGCGGGTACTTTGACTTTATGTCATTTGATATGCATAGTAATGTTTTTAACAAATAGCAATGATTGTGTTTCTTATTTGCTTCAGTGGATCACTACCCGATCTGTTACATGCTTGTTTGTTTATTTGTTATGTACATCATGTTAGTACTTATCTGATTATACATGCTTATAGGCGTAGTGACACAATCATGTTATTTATTATGTTCAGGACCTAGGATTTTTGATACCTTATCTGATCTGTGTACCTTTGATTTGATTCATTGTCCTATGGTTCATATTTTATATTTATACATGGATATTGCTATGCTGTTCAGGATATTGTCATGCTTAGTGTCATGCACCATTCGCATGATTGCATGCTGCATGATAGTCTGCTCCATTATTGTTGAGTGCATCGTCAGTTTCATCTCTGTCGGTGCTCCGTTAGTCCGCTCATGGGTAGCGTGACGCAGCGTGGTAGCACGTCAGTTTTGCTCTTTCGGTGCTTCGTTGGTCCGCTCACGGGTAGTGTGACGCAGCGTGGTAACACGTCAGGGATCCCTCCCCGTCATTGTGTACCGGGAGATGAGAGCATTGAGCTCCCCGATTTATGATTTGGGATAGGAGGATAGGTGTACTCCGACAGTATCCCGTCCACTCGGTCAATCATCAGGAGCAGTGATGGCAGAGTGCACGGTTGTCACAGCTCTACCCACTCGGTCTCAACATTGTGTGTGAGATGGCTGACTGCGTCAGGGGTGACCATGACATTTGCATCATATGCATGATGCATTTATTGCTTGTGTTTGCTGCATTTACTTGCTGCATTTATATGGATGCATATGATTGACATGCATACAGGATTTATGACACTTTCGGTCTGATGACCCTGTTGTATTTATACCCTGGTCCTGGTTAGTATAGTTTTCTCTTGCTTGTTTCAGTTACATTTATCCTTCTTGTAACAGGAGACTATACGCATGATTAGTGCTGATTGTTATTTTCTTTATTATGCATATCAGTTGATACCCGCTGAGTGTTGGACTCACACCCTCCTCCGTTGCTATTTTCAGGTTGATGCTGTCCGGAGAGTTCCAGTCGCTAGTCCCCTGCAGTCCACGAGGACGTGTGTTGATCTTTTAGTTCTTCTTGTTTAGACTATGTTTAGACTTGTTCTGTTTTGATAATTTGGACTTGTATTAGTTTGCTTTATGGATATTGTCGATGAGTTTTATTTGGATTTGTTTTACTACATGCCTGCCTAGACGGCAGAAGAGGTGAGTTGATTTTATCATCGGATTTGAGCTTTATGGGTGTAGTGGAGTAGGACATCAATTTTGTGCTTTATGGGTGTAGTTGAGTAGGGTTGTTTTTGAGTCCTCTTATCACTGTTCTAGTTTGTTCACTATTAAACTGCGTGGATGTTTGGATGTGTGTTATGTTTTATTATTGTTATTGTTCCGGCCATGTTCGCCGATGTATATGTGGCCCTGAGGGCATTGTAGAAGTTTCAGATAGAGGAGTCCATGTCCGAAGAAATTTCGGCAGCACCTCCCCTGTACGGGTGGCAAGGTATGCTCACGCTCACCACCCTCACAACTATCCATTACAAACCCTAATTTCAATTACTGTTCATCTTCTTTCTTCCTTCCATACAAAGAGAAATCACTGACTTGAGCGTCGGAGGGCCTAGTCAAGGATTCCCACCCCGATCTTAGGTCACTGACAATAGTGTTGGTTGGTCTCTTGTGCGCAGGAAGCCGGGAAAGCTCCAGATCTTGGTGTTCTTCAGTGGATCCCTCCTTTCGTCCTTGGGTCTTCGTATAAGGAGGGCGTTCGATGACTTTATTCTTCCAGATCCGTTTTGGTTTTCTCGGATCGGGAGTTCTCAGGTGTTCTTCTTCATCAACAGTAAGTTCTATCCCTAGCTTTCCATTTTGTCAAGCTTCTCAGACAGGATCAAAGGGTATTAACTTTGAAGAGACATTTTCTCCCGTAGTGAAATTTGTGTCAAGACGAGTTATTTTGGCCTTTATGGCACATTATGACTTGGAATTATATCAAATGGATGTAAAAACTGCTTTCTTTAACGGTGATCTTGACGAAGAAATCTATATGGTTCGGCCAGAAGGTTTCATTGCTAAAGGCTAAGAGCAGAAAGTATGTAGACTTAGAAAGTCTATATATGGGCTAAAGCAAACGTTAAGACAATAGAACATAAGATTTAACGAAGTCGTTTTATCTTATGATTTTGAGATGATCAATGAGGATCATTGTGTTTTCCTGAAAAGGGAAAAAAGAAAGTATGTCATTTTATTATTATATGTTGATGATATGCTGATAGCTGAAAATGACATAGGATATGTGAATGAAGTCAAGAAGTGGCTGTCATCACAATTTGATACAACGGATATAAGAGAAGCTGAATACATCTTAGGAGTGAAGATCATAAGAGATCGTCCTAAAAAATTTTTGGTGTTGTCACAAGAGTCTTATATAAATAAGATGTTACATTATTTCAGCATGTCAAATTGCAACGTAGAACATACACCTATTGTGAAAGGTTATTCAGATGCAGATTGGGTTGGGGATCTGGGTAATATAAAATCCACAACAGGCTATGCATTCTTGCTGAATGATGACGTCATCTCTTGGAACAGCAAGAAACAAGCTTGTGTAACTTTGTTGACTATGGAAGCTGAATATGTGGCATGTTCAGTGGCTGTGCAAGAAGCAGTCTGGTTGAGAAGGTTCCTGAAGCATTTAAAAATTGCTGAGGATAGTGAGAGTCCAGTAATTGTCTACTATGACAGTCAAGCTGTAATAGCTTTTTCAAAGGATCCCAAATATCACAGCAAAGACAAGCATATAGAAATTAAATATAAATTTGTGAAGGATATTATGGCTAAAAGAAAAGTAATTCTTGAGTATATCCCTACACGTGCTATGCTTGCAGATCCTTTTACTAATCCAATGACTAAGGAGTCATTTAAAGAACATATAAAGTCTTTAGGACTTCATAGAATGTAACAATATTGAAATAACAATCAGACTTTGTGATTTGATTGTGTCATTTATCATAATTTATTCAGTGTATATGTTGTATTTGTTACATTCTTATAAGATCTCGATGAGCATATTGGCAGATTGAGATTGGTCCACTCACATGGACAATCATCTCTATTTGTTAAGTACAAATAGAGATAATACCGTTACTTATAGAATAACTTATGTAGTTGAAATTAGAGACAAATCCATAAGTTGATGTCACCTTGATAATTGTGTCAAGATGAGATCATTTATATGTTAATAATGATCGAAGTAAATGAACCCATCATTTACTGAACTTGTTGAAGGCCAGATTAGAATTCATATGTTGAATTCAAGATTAGGCATTAGGTATATCTAGATCAAAATCTCTACGATGTTAAATTTGAGAAAAACATGTGCTCTTTTTAGTAAATAGAATAACATCATAACATATTATTCATACCACATGTGCTATTACGACAATAAAGGTAGTAGGAGAATGGATCCCTATTTTTCTACTATGTGAGACATTTGAGATTATAAGTTAATCTTATTTTTTTTACCTTAGTGACTATTTAGCTATTTACTTGAAGTTCTAATCAGTATCTACTACTTTAGCATGTATCTTATGACTATGTATGATTCGGTCTATGGAACATAACTAGGAAAGCGACTGATTAGTATGAATAGATTATAGCTAAAAAGGAAGATTAAATATATTTACATCATTAGATGTTATTCACTGGTCGATCCATTTATGTTATATATAGAAATGAATGTGAATATTGGATATAGAACATGCTCTTGACATAATGGTCATTATAAGGGATTAGAGATGTTCATATTGATGTAAATGAAAATTATTTAATCTAGGTAAATAGCAAGACATGGATATCTCCAAGATAATGGCTGTGTGCCATTATGAGATTGGATGGATCCTGGATAAAGGCTATGTGCCACCAGGAAAGAGGCTATGTGTCATGCAGAGTGTGTCTCTAATTTATTTGAGTGGCTTAGTAAAGTGTAACAACTTTGTTAGCATTTATCGCTCAGAGAGCGGCTATGTAAGGTGTAACAATCTTCTTAGTAACTATCGCTCAGTGTGCTTACTGTCACATGAACAATTTTCTCTAAGTATGGATGAGATGTTCTAATATGGTCTATGTGACTAAACTTTCAAATAATCTATGTGACTTATTTGGTCTTTGTGACTAACTGGTCTTAGTGACTAACCTGAATGAACTAGTCTTAGTGACTTACCTTGGATGCGTGGGAGATGTAGGAAATGGGAACGTGGGAACATGCCCACGTTGCCTACTACTCTTAATAGAAAATGTCCATTATACCCCTGGGTCATTTCCCTTTATAAAGGATGCGTCCAAGGATCATTCAAGAAGAACAACGACAATGAAGGTTGTGGAGAAAGAGAGAGGAAGGAAAACATTCGAGTCGGTGGGATTTGGTTCATGGAATTGTGGAGAGCTTTTTGACTTTATGATCGCTCTTCCGACAGCAAGTCCAGCAAGCCCAAAGATTACATTCAGCCATCGCCGATTGCAGATCTACGGGAGATAGATGTAAGTCTTTAATTCGTTTAATTCATGCATTTAGAAAATCAACACATATGCCATTCGAAGTTTGCTCTCGACGAACAACCCATGGACGTGTCCCGGCGACCGCATCTTCTTCGACACGTAGGTCATCAAGGGGCTGGTCCGGCTAAGGCGCATCTTTGGGTCGCAGGGCAACTATGACGCACTCAATTGTTTTTTCTTAGGCGGCGCCGCAGGTCTTGACCTAGTATGGTTGCTCCACAAGGCGTTCCCGGGGCAAAGTTGGATCCCGCTAATAAACCTCCCAGTGCTGCTGGGAGCGAAAGCGATAATGTCACCGGCGACGTCGCTCAACTTCGTAACTTGGATTGCGGTTGGGACTGTCTTCAATTTCTTTGTGTTCCAGTTAAATGATACCATATTAAATTATCAAATCAAATTAAATTAGTAATAAAATTATTAAAATAATCCTAATACTAATTTAATTTGATTTAATGATTTAATCCGATCAATTTTGATAATTCTCTTTATCTCTTTTAGTAATAAGGTGGAATCCATCATCCAACAATCTTATACGATCAATTCCATGATATGGTAGTTAGCTAGTGCAGAGACTACTCCATACTAACCAACTCAACTATATTCTAGACTAAAACAAATGATATACGTATTGTCTCGAATACACTACTAGAGGTGATCCCACATAAATTTTTCCTCCAAAACTATACAACTACTTTCTCGAATAGATCATCCAAAATACCTTTCTATTGTATCATACCCTGACAACATATTATTAGATTCCAAATAACATAACCATACAAATACTACCTGGTAACATATTATTAGATTCCCAATAAAATTACCATAGTCAATTTAGATGGGACCTAGATTAGTTGTCCAGTCAAACAGTTTAAATGAATTGAATTAAAATTTTATCAATCAGATTCAAATGGAACGACTTGCCTAGGCATGAGATCCATACCGATGGATCCGTAGTGCACTCAGATTAACCTACGGATTGAAAGAAATTTTTTTTCTAAAATTTAAAACTAAGTTAAACACTCAATAGTTTTACGAGCTTATCTGTCTAATTTACAATTAAAGTTCAAATTTTTAATATTTTATATATTATATACAATTTTGTTGAACTCATGGATTGACTTTCTAACTCACAATTCACCTTAAATTAAATTTGATTGAAAATTTCTTAATCTATTAAAATGGCCGGCCGCTCTGCCCCATCGATGATTTTTTTAGTGGGTCAATCCGCCCCACCTCCATTTTGACCTCACTACAAACATGGCCCCTGACTAACATTGTCTCACGTCTCATAGACACTACAAGAATCTACGGAAATTGGAGGATTTAGGTAATATAGGAGGGTCAAACATAAACTTGAGTAAAGAAAATCCTTATGGGCCTACTCGAATCCTTAATACTGTAACCTTTATTCCACCATAGACAAAAATTGACCCTCACGTAGGAAAAACGGAGAGAAAAAAAGTATCCTAAATGACTAACTGAAGCAAAGTATATGGCTGTAAATGAGCAATCTAATCTTGCCCCTTTAGTCAACTGCGCGAAAAAAAAAACTGACCTTTGTGTTGAAAAAAATGGAAAAGGTGATGATATAAATTAAATGACTTTAATTGAATGGGAAAAAAAAGTACAATAGTGCATAAGTTTATTTAAAATTATTTATTAAAATCTTATTGAACGTAATATAATATTTTTTATAGTGTTTAGCTAAAAACATTATTATCGTTATAAAATAATATTGAGTAAATCTAATAGTGAGGACAGCCATCCACTCACACACCCTTAGCGGTAGGACAGGACGTGAGCGGGCAATTCTCTCCTCCGCTTGCCCACCACATCACGCACTTGTTCTCCGTGCTCAGTGACCAGTAGACCAGCACCCCCCATGAACGCTACCCCCGCATTCTAAAGCCGCTGATAACACGTAGTTGTATTTCTTCCACCACTTCTTCCAGTACAAGGAAAAAAAATATTAAAAAAATGATAATTTATCAAGGGCGTAGGTAGAGATCTAAATTTATCAAAAAAACATATATTACTTTGATATTTATGAAATAACGTACTTTATTAAATGCATTTCTTATTTTACATTTCTGACAATTTAACTTTTTCTCCCGTTTTTCTTTTCCACTATATTTCTCTCTTCTCTCTCTTCTCTTTTTTTATCGACATAACATATGAATAATATTAGTCTATCTTTTAATAACATTTTAATACATGTAAAGAAACAAAAATAAACAATGAATAGCATATTTAAACTCCTTGTAATTTCAGAATCCACTGAAACTAAAATGAGTATAATCGGAGCTCTCTAGGTCGATTAGTGGGTTTCGGTCAAACTCACTGATGGACCTAGAGAGTTCCGATTATACCAATTTCAATTTCTATGAATTTCTAAAATTACAAGAAATTCAAATATGGTGTCCATTATTTATTTTGGCTTTTAAGAAATGTTAACATGCAAAATTAAAGAATCGTAAAAAACGCCAACGTTGGGCCTGATATGGAATCATATCAGGCCCAACGTGAACCTGATATGAAATCATATCAGGCCCAACTTGGAAAATCAAGTTATGATACATTAGTGCAAAGCATACTTTGAACTGTATATTGGATCAGTCATTGTGAAAGCCGAAAAGGAAAATTTCAACAGAAGTTACAAAAATGTATTGATTTTTTCAGTATTACAATACATTTATCACAAGATAATAAACTTTTCAAGGAATTCCATTATTTAAAGGCTGATTTAGCCTAATAGAAGAAATACATATTGAATCATGAAAATGTTTTATAGAATGACTATCTAGTGTTTCAATTGATTAAAATGAAACACAGATTTAATGATTTACTTGATTGCGTGCTCGAGTAATATCAGCTCCTGAGACTCTATAGGAGAGTCTGCTTATCTCACGCATAATTGCATAGGCCAAGTCATCCAAACAAATAGGCTGCTCAAAAATGGGAAAAGTAGTTAGCCACAAAGTCAGTTTTGAGAAGAGCCGAATGGATAGTTAAGTGTTATAGGTAACTACAGAATCCATTTGTTTCATACAATTTATTTTTAGAAAAAGTTCAACAAGCAAGACAAAAGCAAAGATCTTTACCGTTCAAATATCATATAATACCATAGAAAATAAACAGAACATGGAAGCCCATGTTTTCCAATAAAAAAATAATTCTGAGTGGAGGTTGCACATCTAATGGCAGGTATAGAATAATTCGGAGTGGATAAAGCTATAATTAACCTCATTCCTGTATATCATCAAGACAAACTTGTAACATTTCCACCATCTACTTATGATACAGTACAAAACTCATTTCCAAACTAACAATTAAGTGTGAATTTCTGCCAATATGTGACATGATAACTAACAATTTTATATCATTCAGGATGCAGCAATAGAGCAAATTGTTGCAAGTTTCTTTCATACAACCTCACTCTTTAAGTGTGAATATCAACATATGACTTTAACTAAATAATTATATACTTCAATATTGCATAAGCACCAACAGATGCTTGAGTCTCTGACTAACTAGATATCAGAATAGAACCTCCAATAGCTGATTACATTAGAACTACCATTTTCAAAAATGAGGCCCAACATGGGCCTGATATGAAATCATATCGGGCCCAACTTTCATCAACGCTGGAGAAATTTTATAGGTCCACCCAGAATTGGTTGATCATCATAGGTATTTATTTTGTTAATGGTTCTATTGACTGCTACATTAACCTAATTTTTAGGTCTAGTTTCTTAATATGATATTTTCTAAATCTTATGTATCACCTGAATTTTATCTTCTCATAGGCACTGTGCTATGGAGTTTGAAATCAAGTATTCTTAATCATTCTCTCACCTGTGATCTACCTCTATGTCCTTGTGTGTGCATGCCAATGACTTTCATTTTAGGTTTAGGGAGAAACAAGCTTTTGAAAGCTGTCTGTTTTCATGTTCTGATGATAACTTTCATATTTACATGGCTGACTTCATTGTTTTCCCATACATATAACTTCTCCAGCGTTGATGAAAGTTGGGCCTGATATGATTTCATATTAGGCCCAACGTGGACTTTTTTGACGATTCTTTGATTTGATATATTAACATTTATGAAACGCCAAAATAAATAATGGACATCATATTTGAACTCCTTGCAACATCAGAAATCCATAGGAACTGAAATGAGTGCAATCGGAGCTCTCTAGGTCCATTAGTGAGTTTTTATCGAAACTCACTGATGGACCTAGGGAGCTTCGATCGCACCCAATTCAGTTCTTATGGATTTATGATATTACAAGGAGTTCAAATATGGTGTCCATTATTTATTTCATCTTTTTATAGATGTTAATATATCAAATCAAAGAATCAGTAAAAAACTCACGTTGGGTCTGATATGGACTTATATCAGGCCCAACGTGGGCTTTTTTGACGATTCTTTGATTTTATATATTAACATCTATGAAATGCCAAAATAAATAATGGACACCATATTTGAACTCCTTGTAACATCAAAAATCCATAGGAACTGAAATGAGTGCAATTGGAGCTCTCTAGGTCCATCAATGGATTTTGACCGAAACCCACTAATGAACCTAGTGAGTTCCGATTGCACCCATTTATGTTCCTATGGATTTCTGATGTTGCAAGGAGTTCAAATATGATGTCCATTATTTATTTCACCTTTTTATAGATGTTAATATATCAAATCAAAGAATCAGCAAAAAAAACCCCATGTTGGGCCTGATATGATTCCATATCAGGCCCAACGTGGGTGTTTTTGATGATTCTTTAATTTAGCATGTTAACATCTCTGAAAAGCCAAAATAAATAATGGACACCATATTTGAACTCCTTGTAATTTTAGAAATCCATAGAAACTGAAATGGGTGCAATCAGAGTTCTCTAGGTCCATAAGTGGGTTTTGACCGAAACTCACTGATCGACCTAGAGTTCTCCGATTACACTCATTTCATTTTAGTTCTAGTGGATTTCTGAAATTGTAAGGAGTTTAAATATGCTATTCATTATTTATTTTTGTTTCTTTAAATATATTAAAATGTTATTAAAAGATAGACTAATGTTATTCATATGTTCTGTCGATAAAAAAAAAGAGAAGAGAATGAAGAGAGAGAAATATAGTGGAAAAGAAAAATGGGAAAATAAGTCAAATTGTCATAAGAGTAAAATATTAAATACATTTAACAAAGTGCATTTTTGGTAAATAGTATATTTTTTTTTGATAAATTTAGATTTCTAGATGCGCCCTTGATAAATTGTCGTAAGAAGGAATCATCAAATTTAAGTAATTGAATTAAATTATCAAATCAAATCTAATAATTTTAATATTAATTTCTTATGACTCTTTTTGTATCTTTTAATTACCCCATAGACGGCCAGGGATCTCCTGGTCCATAAATTACGGACCAGGGGATGGTCCACTGATCTGGACCTTTGATTTGAATGGACCCCATCTTTAAATAAGTGGGGTTCATTCAAATTAAAGGTCCACATGTAATGGACCATTCCCTGGTCCACAATTTATGGACCAAGAGATCTACTCTCCCCATAGACAATACAAATTATGGA